>NW_027191428.1:2346497-2383336 GCF_041956435.1 Mycothermus thermophilus
ACGAGGAGGAGGAGCTCGAGGACGACGAGGAGGAGGAGGAAGAGGAGGAGGACGAGATCGAGGTGGACGATGATATCGAGGAAGGGGCCGAAGAGCATCCGGGCCAGTTGACGCGCTACCGCGGGGCTGGGCCGCTCGTGCCTGCCGGCGGTGACAGGGGCGGTGGGGCGAGCTCGGTGGTGTCGGGGTTTTCGACGGGGGATGCGCAGATGGGGGGGAGCGTTGCTTGAGGGTGAGGTGTTTATTGTTGTTGTCGGCTTGAGCGAGGAAAAGCGGCATGTCTTGGTGTTTTGGCTGGGTAGGTGTAGTTGTGGTTGGGATGGAGTAGGTAATGAATCAATCTCTCTCTCTCTCTCTGTTTTGTATTCCTGTCTGAGTGTTTGTTTTGTCCTACATGGCGGCCTGGATATGAAGTGAGATGACAGTATGGAGTGTGGTGACTGCATAATGAGATGCCCGTTGAACGTGACATGTCAAACTCCCGATATGTGACCCCGGGACTGGTGGAACGGCCTGAAGCATGGCTGTGTACCTACCTAGGTACTTGGTGTCATCCTCAACGCTGTGCTCCTCACGAAGGTGGCCGCATTGTCATACAGTACACGGTAATCATCGACAGCTTCCATGACACGAACACGGCCCAGTAGCTTCTGTTTGAGTCTTCCGATTCAAAAGGACAACAACCCAAGTCCTTAAGGACGACTACGAGTACACAAAACATGGACTCATCCTCGCCATATGGTGGTTATCCAAGCAGGACGTCAACAGACACCAGGCGCTATTAAGGAGCGAGAGAGAAAAATAGCGATCAAACCCGCTGGTCATACATACCCATACCTCTCCTATCCCAAGGACCGATGTGGACGAAGACACAAAGAACCAAGCCACATACAACCCAGACCTGGCCAGAACAAACCACCAAACAGAAGAGGGAAAATCACGTAGGCCAAGTCAAGTATGAAGTATTTTCGCTATTGCTTCTCCCAGCCAACCGACGTAAAACAAAAATAAACAAACGATACACACACACACACACACCCCGCCACGACACAAGCCACACACAAGACACACCTAACCACTCACCCACACACGCAGACCCAAGGCCAACACAACCCACAACGCCGATGTTCCTGCCAGATGGATGGACCCGATATGTCGCTCTAAAGGAAACAATGAAACAGGGAAGGGAAACCGGAATAAAAGGAAATGATCCCAGCCCGGATGACACACATTCTCTCAAAACCCGAACCCGAACCTGAACGAATCAAGGGAGGACCTCAAGCCCAGGTAATAAAAAAATCCCACCGGGCACCTTCCGTCCCACACCTACGCGACATAAACCGACCCTCGAAAAAACATCCACATTGTCCAGAGTTCTTCTGCATGGACGGAAGCGCAGAACTACCATCACAAATCCCAAAGAGGAAAAACAGAAAACTGAGAAAAACACCACTAAAGAAATACTAAAGAGACAGAACGAGAGAGGTGGTAATAAGCGGAGTTTTTGGTCCGACACCAGGCGGCTGTACGTATTCATCTCTCATATCCGCTCAGTAGCGCCCACGTACGTCGTATCCTCCTCAATCCCCGTCCCCTTCCGCGATACGGCGGGCGGTGTGGCGGCCGGGCTGTCGCGATGGGGGCGGTGGTATTGGGTGCTGTTCGGCGCGGCCAGGCCGGTGCCCGTGCCGCGGCCGAAGGGGTCGCTGTCGGTGGTGAGAGCCTCCTCCTCGTCTCCCGAGCGGTACTCGCCGCGCAGGTGGTCCGTGGCGTAGCTGAAACTGCCGACGCCGGCCCAGAAGGCCTTGTCGTGGCTGCGGGGACCCCAGGCCCAGCCGGCGCCGTGCGAGATGGGGAGGTGGTAGTAGCGGAAGGCGAAGAAGGCGCAGATGGTGCCGATGAGGTAGCCGAAGATGATGTCGAAGCCGTGGTGACGGTAGTCCCACCAGCGCGAGCCGGCGATGAAGACGGAGCCGAAGAAGGGCATCACGGCGATGCAGAGGAGGTAGATGGGCGGCGCGGCGGCTTGGAGGCGGACGGCTTGCACGGCCTGGTTCTGCTTCGAAACGCCCTTACCCGAGTCGATGCTCGCACCAGCCAGGGTACCGGTGCCGCGCGGGGAGAGCTCGTACGTGTCGGGGGCCGCGACCTTGATGTTGGACAGCTTGGTGCGCGATGGGAAGGCGGTGAATGCGGCGGCGTCGGCGAAACCGGCGGGCGCAAGGAAAGGGATCGTGATGGCAAACTTGCTAGCGATGAAGAGAGACAGGTAAATCAAGGCTAGTTTGTTAGTGTCAGCAAAGTCTCCCGCCAAACGACCAGGCGGATGGAACCATGCACATACCAGCAGCAGAAGAGCTCGAGTGCCCGCTCGGATAGCTCCTGAAGCCGTCGTCCAACTTTGCCTTGTCTTTGTTCTTGCAGATGCTTGGGCTGACGAGTTGCCCGGCGAGCGTCGCCCCCGGGATCGACTTGGTGCCGCCAATGATGTACTTCTGAAGGTTCTCGAGGTCGGGTTCACAGCGAGACAGCAGATCTGGCCGGGGCTTTCCGAACAAGTTCTTCATGCCATTCGTGATGAACCATGCTGCGATGATAGACAGGGCAAGGCCCAGGAGACCGGTGTGCAGCTCCCATAGCTTGCGCTTCCAGATGAGCGACTTGGGAGTTCCTGGAGGTACTGTAGCACCGGGGACGAAGATCAGGCAGATGACAGCGATGATGACGATAGGGGCGAGGATGCCGACGATAACGAGCAGCCAGACGGGCACGGTTTCATTTACGGTGAAGGGGAAGCTATCGACGACATGTCAGAACACGGCGCACGCGCATACACGCATGGAGCGGCGGGAGACGGAGCAGAATGAAATGGCAGACATACGCAATGTTGCGATCATCGAGAGAAAAGGGCCGCTTGTTCGGGGTGATGTGGCCGAGGACATAACCAATGGCGCCGAATGCGATGAGGACGAGCCAGTCGAAGCCATAAGAGAGGTAGACAACCCAAGTTACCCTTTGTCTCCTCCGCGGGGATGGCCCCGAGAGATCGATGTTGGTCATGATTCCGCGGTCAAATGTGGGAGCAGGCGAAAAGGCACGACCGTGGTTGATGAGAGGACGGTCCAAATCGTCGGGCATTGGAGACGGGAGGTCGGTCCCGGGAGTGATGCGGGAGTTGTAGCGGGCAGCGATGGGATGGTGAAGGAGGTGAAACCGCAGCGGGAGGGCGTGCTGATGGTGCTGGGCTGCGGCGGGCTTGGACAAGAAGGGAAAGGGGCCCAGCACACGACAGAGGTGCGGGATGCGACGCTTCGGGAGAACCTAGCCAACCCTGATGGAATAACCGCCGTTTGATTACTGCGTAAGGCAGCTCCAAGGGTCTGGACAGTCGCTAAGCAGGCAATTTTGGGGTTGGAAAGGATCTGGCCGGCCCCCCTGAGAAAACAAGACCCAGGGCGCTGGAATTCTGGAAGCGCCGTTCCTTCTGGAGACTGAAGTGAATGGATGGGATCCGCCGGTAATTTGGGAGCTTGTCGAAGCGAAACGGCTCCCTGGACAACGATTGGGATTCTCCGCAAGAGGTCGAAGGGCACACGACACAAGATCTCGTCAGACTTCGTGTCTGCTCTTTGCCGCCGTGTCGCAACGCTCAGCCACAAATGGGAATCAGAAGGCGCCTGGCCCGTGGATGGTTGGCCAAGGCCAGATCGACGTAGCGGAATTCGGGGGCCACAACGCCCGAGACTCTGAAACAGGGGAGGGGAAATGGGAATGGGAAATGGAGAAACGGGGAAGAAGAAAGGGAAAGGAGAAAAAGATGGGAAACTTTTCAAGAGACCGACCGACTGGGCATGGTGGACATATTTGGGAGTCGATGCATCTTGAATTTCGAGCCTTGAGCCCAGTTCACTTCAACAGACGAGGTTGCAGCCAACAACTCACCCCTCTCACCTCAAGCCGGCAGTGCAGTCTCCTGGACGAGTGGACGGCTGAACCGCAACGCCGAAGTTGAATGAATGGAATCAGAAATGGCAGCCAAGACGAGCCGATCTGTGGAGTGCTGCAGAGAAGGGAGGGCGAGCTGAAACCCAGCCCCATCCCTTAGGTGGGGACTGGCAGGGACTGGCCAGGAGACTATTCGGCGCCACAGTGCCCAGAAAAGCACACACTGCGGCTCTGGACGCGCTGGCAGCTGGGCAGTTACGACCCCGCCAGGCTATTACGCGTTGGTGATTCGGTGGTCGGTGTCGTGCTCCCGCTCCGGCAAGCGCGCGCGGGTTGGGCACCGCCGCGCTGAGAGACCGAAAGTCGGGCAGTCACCTCAGCGGGGCCCCGCTTCTTCCACCGCTCGGAAAAGGACAGTGACCGTCCGGGCCGCGAAGCCACAGCGAAGACGCATCGAACAGCGGCTATCAAGATAATCCTGACTGCGTATAATTACTCCGTTTCCCCGGATCTTCGTGCGGCCAACTGATCCTCCAGATCTCGCGGATTGTTGGGTAACATCTCACATCTGTGAGGAGCGGGCTTCTACCAACTGAGAGAGGCTTGGACAGTGTCTAGGTATGTCGGGCGCCAATAGTGGAAGCTCGATCTCTCCACAGCTGGGCACACAGCCTCCAATGTGACGCGGCCTCCGGGACATGGTCCGGTAGGCCGAAGATAAGATTCGGGCATGTACAATACCTAATAAACTAGGCACATAGGTAGCTCAGACTTCAGTGCTGAGTGAGGTAGTGTAGCCGCAGTGAATTCCTGAATCGGTGTGGGTGTGAGGTCATTAAACTCAAACAACACCTGCTGCCACGACGGGACTAACCCAGTCAAGATGAAACGAGAGGTGGATATGTCATGAACCGCCGTCTCTATCCGTGTATCGTAGATGTTTCGTTGGTTCCCGATTTGAGTGTGAGGTACTGGTTTACATATTGTACAACAAGACACACAAGTCCCTCGCTCATCACGACGACGACGTATTCTTGTTCCTCCGCTTGCCAAAGTTACGTTCCCGCGGCACCACCACCCACTTGTTGGGGTTGTGCTTCTTGCGCGTCTTGAAGCCACCCTTGGCGGGCTGGCCCCATGGACTGACAGGGTGCCGGTTACCCTTGGATTTACCACGACCACCACCGTGGGGATGGTCATCTGGGTGACTGTTGTCAGCGACCGAGCGGTGGACCATGGCGAGCGACGGAGAAAGAGAAGGGAAGGGAACAGGGAAGTGGAAAAAGGGAAGGATCAGTCCCGGCCCACATACTTGCGTTCATGGCCACGCCTCTCACTGTCGGCCGGATGTTGAGCAAGCGACTGCGGCCGGCCTTGCCCAGCTGCCTGAACTGGTGCATGATGTTGCTGGCGACGCCGATGGTAGCGCAGGCGTCCTTGCTGACCTTGCGGACCTCGCCGCTCTGCAGCCGGACGATAACGTGCTTGCCCGTCATGACCTTGGTACCGTCGGCGCGCGTTTCCTCCTCCTTGGACACAATGATAGCGTACGTGCCGGCGCTCCGGCAGAAGATGCCCGGGCCGTCAGCCCTGGACCCAACGTTGAACACGACCGTGCCGACGGGGATCAGGTGCAGCGGCAGGCAGTTACCGCGCCAGCACGTCTTGGCCGCAATGATACCGGGATCGAGAACGCCGCCCATGCTGTCGAGGAGGTCTTGCGGGATGCCCGCCCGGTAGCTCTGCACCACGTCTCCTGCCCGCATGCCCTCGGCAGCAAGGATGTAGCTCTTCTTGCCCGTCGCATTTTCCGTCACCAGCGCGATGTGAGCGCTCCGACCCGGGTCGTACTCGATGCGCTCGACCGTGTGCGGGCCCGGCGTCCACCGGAAGAAGTCAACGGTGCGGATTCTCCGCTTGGCGCCGCCGCCCCGGTGCCGGACCGTGATGCGGCCCGAGTGGTTGCGGCCGCCTTTGCTCTGACCCTTCTTGGGAAAGGTCAGGGGAAGGTAGGGCCGGCCCTTCCACAGGTGGTCGTTTATGGGACGCCGGAGGTGTCGGAGACCTGGTGTCCTGGGCTTATATGTGCGCATCTTGACAGCAATGAGCTCGGCTGACGGAGCCGAGGGGGGCCCGAATGTCGGAATGTCGGCGGCGCTGGGCGCATCGCTAGTCGGTTCGTTCTGTACCGGGGTTGAATACCGTCGGATGGGGTTGATCTGCACGGCCCTTTGGCAGAGGGAAGGGAGCGTGGCCGCCGCCCGGACCAGAGTCCGGACTTGTGGCTGGAGGAACATTGCGGGGGACTGAGGTTTTCAACGCCGCCAAAGGGCTCTGCACTGGCACATGGAGCCCAGACGAAGAATGTAGGGAGCTCGGAGGAGCGTGTCGCAGCCGATTGGCTGCGAGTGGTGGCTGGCAGCGCTGGTGTTGGCGGCGGTGGGTTGTTGGAATGGTGGTGGGCAAGCGGTCTGCTGGTGGTGGTGTCGTCGGCCCTGGAAATTTGCGAGACTTCGGCTGATCGGCGGGTCCTTCCGTGCACCGGCCACGCTCGAGCCCGCAGCCCACCGGAGGCCCTGGGAGCTCCAGGCTGTGGCTGGTGCGCAAACAAAGGGAGGCTGAAGAGACGCGTGCAGCCACAGACCCCACTCTTTCCACGTCTCCACGGCGGATCGCGGAAAAAAACGCGGGTGGGAGCTCCCGCGACAAAGAGCCAATCAAAAATCCGTTGCCCCGCGGTTGCCAGTGTTGACGATCAACGGGTGTGGATAAAGCACGGTTTGGGATGACCGCGTCTTCTTTATACGTACCGTGTACTTGCACCTGCACACTTTAAGCTCGTTCTCCTCTTCCACCCTCTTTCACATCAACACACCTTCCAACACCCAACAATTCTCGATTTCGTTGCAATTGCCAGCGCAACAGAACTCAGTCTCGGTCTGCAAAGTTTGCTGCGTCTCCAAAGCGGCTCGTTGACTCGGTTTCCGAGACAGATCTCGCAAACCTTGTCGGCGTCGACGCGCTTCCTGGCCCATCGCGGACCCACCCGTGGCACGTTGGAAGGCGCGACTGTCTCGTACCTGGTACCTGCCCCAGCCCACCCGTGCTGATTTGACCTCGACCCGTCCCACATCAAGCTTCACCTCCCTGCTCTTTGCACTACATCTGTCCACCTCCACCATCCTTCAAAAACAAGACCGGCTTCTTCTTGTTCTTCCCACACCACCACCTTCTTCCATCTTCACCACCACTCTTGTTTTTAATTACCACCCGACCGACTCTCTTCTCTTGACGTGCCCCCATTCTCAATTGGCACCTTGTCGGTATTTTCATCGACCTCACCGACCAAGAATCACGCGTCTCGATTCCGACGTTTCGAGTCTCCTTCGGCCGGTCGCGTCTCTGGTGGACGGCGAACAACAGTAATATCCCACGATTAAAGACACGTCATTTCGACCTGCTTGTCGGTTATTTCTACCTCATCGGTGAGTTCACTCTGCCTGGCCATCGCGTCGCCGGCTTCCCGTCGCGTCAACACCGCCAGCCAAGACGCGTCATTGCTGACTTCCACAGAGCATTGTAACACCCACTTGTCTAGCATTCCGATCACAGTCGCCACAATGGTTGTAAGTCACGATCCCGAGCGCGACGGAGACCTTCCTCGGTCGACGTCGTCCAAGATGTCGACCGATCTGGCCCATTGCTAATCTCTTTCCGCAGAGGGCGACTCGGAACCTGCGTTCGGTCACGAACGAAAATGACGAAAACACTGCTGTCACCGCTCGCGTCACGCGTGCCAAGGCCGCCGCTTCTATGAATGCAGATGAGCTCTCGATGCCCTCGAAGCCGTTGCAGACCAAGAAGGCTGGCACAACTGCTGCCGCCAATCCCACCCGGAAGCGCAATGTTCTCGGAGATGTCAGCAATGTTGCCAAGACTGAGTCAGTGGCCGAGGGCAAGAAGGCCACCACCCGGACTGGCCTCGTGTCCAAGGCTGGTCCCACTGGCATCAAGAAGACCACCACCACACGGGCTACGGCCACTGCGAAGGAAGTAGCAAAGAAGGTTGAGACCAAGCGTGCTGGGTCGGCTGCCGGCTCCGTCGTCGCGCAGAAGCGCAAGATGATGAAGGCCAAGGAGCCCACGCCCGCCGCGAAGGAAGAGGAGGCCCCGGAAGAGGGCGAGCCAATCCGCAAGAAGGTCCACACATCCGAGAACGATGAGAACTCAATCCAGACCGACGTGACTCAGCAACAACCTGCGACCAAGGAGCCTGTGGCCTCTCCCGGCCCCGAGGCTGCCGCTCCCCGGCACCGGCCTCCCACTCCCGAGGCTGCCAAGATCCTGGACGCCGAGGATCTCGATGACCCTCTGATGGTTGCCGAGTATGCCAATGATATCTTCGAGTACCTGCGCGATCTGGAGCCCAACTCGATCCCGAATCCCCAGTACATGGCTCACCAAGATGATCTCGACTGGAAGACGCGTGGCATCTTGATCGACTGGCTCGTCGAGGTCCACACCCGGTTCCATTTGCTTCCTGAGACGCTGTTCCTTGCTGTCAACATTGTCGACCGCTTCCTCTCCGAGAAGGTGGTCCAGCTCGATCGTCTTCAGCTCGTCGGCATCACTGCCATGTTCATTGCCTCGAAGTATGAGGAAGTTCTCTCGCCTCACATTGCCAACTTCCGGCATATCGCCGACGATGGCTTTACTGAGGCCGAGATTCTCAGTGCCGAGCGGTTTGTTCTGGCCACTCTCAACTACGACCTCAGCTACCCCAATCCTATGAACTTCCTTCGCCGCATCTCCAAGGCGGATAACTACGACATTGAGTCGCGCACTTTCGGGAAGTATCTGATGGAGATTGGCCTGTTGGACCACCGCCTCATGGGCTACCGTCCGAGCCATATTGCGGCCGCTGCTATGTACCTGGCCCGGTTGATCTTGGATCGTGGCGAGTGGGATGAGACCTTGTCTTACTACGCCGGCTACACCGAGGAGGAGATCCAGCCGGTCGTCCTCATCATGATCGACTACATGGCCCGTCCTGTTATCCACGAGGCCTTTTTCAAGAAGTATGCTAGCAAGAAATTCTTGAAGGGTATGTCGCGTCTCCATCTCACCATTACCACCGACCACCATGCTAACATGTTTTCAGCATCAATAATTGCCCGGCAATGGGCCAAGAAGAATGCCCCCCTGTACGGCATTACAAACACTCAGCTCACCCTGGATGAGATCTCATAAGAGACCTCATCGCCCGCCATTTTCATCAGGCACAAAACGTCTCTGCCGTCGGGTGCAGAGTGTCAGGATATACCACGCCGTGGTTGTATTCGCCCGCCCGATGACGACTCATGACACGATACGTTTTCTTACGACGCATCCCGGGTCTTGCCCTGCGGCAGCCCAGTCCTCATGTCATCATGTTTCGGCACGATCATGCGTCCATTGAGGCATTTGGCAGGCGTCTCAGGTATCGCGCCTCGGGCCACGGCGACATGTCGGTTATTGTGTTTGATTTTGTTCTCTGTTTTTCCCTCTTCGCCTAGTTTATCTTTTATTCCACCGGATCATTATGGTGATGGCGTCCTGAGGGTTTTACATGGCTGGGTTCGTGGGACGGTGTTCTGTGGGTCGGTTGGTCGGTTGGGTGGTCGGTCGGGAGTATTATATGTATGGCTCTTTGTCTCTTGTTGGCTCAACATGGTGTTGCTCTTGTCGCAAAAAAAACAACCCTTTCGCATCTCACCTTGGGGATTCGGTTTTGATTGCCTGCCCAGTTGTTCTTTTTGCTTGAACAGAGTCCACGCTTGCCCTCGCGTCAAACCGCGCGAGGCGGACTCGGGCAATCTTGGCATCATGGCTGCATCATTGAGCATTTGGGAGACGGGAGAGGCACAGAGAGTTTTGTTTTCAGGTATGGGATATGGAATGGGTAGAGGCAGAGCATGGGAGAGAGGGTTGGCATGGCTACGTTATTTGTCTTTGGCTTGGCTTTGCGGGGGGTGAGGGGGAGAGAGCATGCCGGGAAAGGAAAAAAAAACAACACCCTCTTGTGTCTGGTTTGTGTACATACATATTGTTTGTTGTTGTTGTCCTGTGTGTTGTTTTTGTCTCATTGTTGCTGGTTTGATGATGGTTCTCTCGCGGTTTAGGGATCGGAATGGGAGCATTTGCATTGTCCATCACATCATTGTCATTATCATTGTTGAGAAAAGGCTTCTCTCTGTCTGGTAGTAGTAGTAGTAGTCTCTCGTAGGAGTAGTTTGAGCTTGCTTGCCTCGGCGGGCATTGAAAGCGGATAGTCATCGCCTTCATCATCGAGCGGAATGAAAAGCATAGTGATACTTCACCTCAAAGTCCTTTTTGTGGGGTGTGGTAGTAGTGAGTGTAGCAGCATGTGTGTTGGTGTGATCTTCCCGGGCCTGTGTTGGGATTGTTGTTGCCCTGGTGATATGCTTACATGCTTCCATGGCAGCAGATTCGAGGTACCTACCTAGGTACGTACCTCGGATCGGCCAGCGGTGTCAGACATGATGAGCAAGAAGCAAAAAAGATGGCATCTGGCATATGCAGGGCAATTAACCGCTTTGAATTGATTCCCTCCCTTGAAGGGACATGTCATACTAACACAATGAAAAAAAGCTGGCCCTCCCAAACGACAAATACATAACTCATTAACACATGACACACACAAAGATTCTCCCGCCCCAAAAACTCCATGACCTGTTTAACCTTCTCTCACATGCTTGCTCGCAAACGCCCATTCCCTATGTCCCATGTATGTATCATCCCATGCCCGTAACTCATAGCTCATGCTCTGCGTCCCTAGCGTATCCCCAAACCGATGATGCATCATGATACGTATCCCATGCCCCGACACACAAACTCCAAATCTCCGAAAACCCAATGCTCATCATGCCTCGTAACTACATTCAACGCCAGAGAGAACGCCGCCCAAACCCATCCTGTGCCGTGGATGAAAAGATTGCGAGACAGAAGGAAAGCACGATGTTGGAAAACAGTTGGACCGTAGTCCCAAGTCGAAGAGGAAGCAGGATGAATCGACTGAAAGGAAAGCGTGGATGATGGGAAGACTGGGGGTATCAAGTCAGTTGCCGCTGACGATGTGAGGCCAACTTCAGCTCCGGAATGGGCGTTTAAAGCCACGAAGACATCGCTGGCCGAATGTGAGCACGTGTGATGGGTGGTCGATGAGGTGAGCTTTTTGTGCTGGCGGTTGGTGAGGTGAACTTCGGCTCTTGTTACTTGAATGTCATGACGTCCTGCAGCGACCCGATCCGAGATCCGAGATCTTTGACAGAACCACGAGCCTGTGTTGCTCACAAAGTTAGCAAGAGGCAATCCGAATGCCATGGGACCGGGATACTAACAAAGTTTGCTCACCCTGAATGACACCGCGCGCAGCAAGGCTCCTTTCCCACACACACAACCCGGACCACAGCCAACGGACATACACACATCGCTGCCATTCCAAAGTGGATGAAACTGCATTGGCCTCTCCGCAAAGCCCTGAGCTCCCACCGCCATATCACCCCGCAATCTAGATCGCCCCAACAGCGACGCACTTTACTGGCTTTCTGGGGGGAGTTTGGTCGACAAACATGCCCTCGACGGCATTGCGACATGAACGCTTTAGGTTGCGCACCGTCTGGCGAGCCACCCGAGCCTTGACGCGGACCAGGCGCTTTAGAAGAGCGCGGTGCTGGGGACGCTGTTGTTTTGTGATGTCAGTGGGGAAATATGTCGGAACGAGCGAGGCATCGGAAATGATGGACATGTCGTCGGGTATGGAATCGTTGGCATTGTGAAGGCTGTGATTTTGGCGCTTGACAGGTGGCCAGAACGGCATGTTCACAACCTCCATGGTCTCTTCATCGTCATAGGTGCTTTCGTCGTAGAGGCTGTGTTTGCTGGCGCGGCCATCGTTGATTTCATCCAAGTTTGGCCCGCAGAGTGTCGATGTGTCGCTCATGGCCTTTTTCGATGGCACCCGGTTCAAGGACTCTTCGGAAGCTTTGGCGGTATCTTGAGACAGGCGCTCGTGACTTGGCGAGTTGAATTTGTCAACCAGGATCGACTTGGTTTTCGCAGCAAGATGGCCGAAATCCGCGACGGCAGGGTTGACTTCCGCGACATGATTGAGTTCCGCGACAGCACAACCGCTTTCCGCGACGGCGGGGTCGGGGTAGGCGTGATCCTTGGGCACCGATTTGAACTTGTCCATGGAGCGACCGACTGAGATGCACTGCGAGTCGTCGAAGCGGAGATCCGGGGCGTCGACAGACTCAAACACCATGTCGACATCGGGCTCGGCAGGCCGATCCATCAGCCGGGTGCGGAAGAGGCATGGATCCTCGCGCTCGCGAGGCAACAGGCTTTCAATGGGGAAGGTCGAGCCATCGCCGAGAAGGTTGGGGGCATCATCAGTCTGCGAAGTGCGCGAGACCTTGCAGAGTCCAAGCAATCGACGCCGGGGAAGCCGACCCTCAAGAAGAGAGGTTGGCTTGGTGAGAGGAAGTAGCGATAACATGGCGGCGGCGATGATGGCAGTGAGTGCTGCGATTTCTGGTGTCAGCAATCTGTTGTTGGTTGAGTGTTGGTGTTGAGACTGGAAAACTGCAAAGTCGAGTTTGAGTTGAAGGGGGGAAGTTGGGAAACGGTGAACTTCTGCAGCTGGGGGAAGCAAAACAAACAATTACAGCTGGCAAGACTGGCAACAGCAGCATGTGACATTTTAGGTGCTGTTTTGAAGGGGATGGAAGGTTAAGGTTAAGGTTTTGTGGTTATGGCACAGCTGTTCTTTGTTGAGGGGACCGACCAAGTGAACCCCGAGTTGAGATGAAAACTCGCACGACCAACCATGAGAGTGAAGTGAATTGGGCAGTGAAAGATTGGGATGAGTGAAAGCTGTGAAAGTGAAACATACAACAAAAAGACAAAATGGAAGAACGCAGCACATTGCAACAGAACTCTGGAGTAAAACTGGGCAAACATGCAACTTCTGTGTCTCTTACCTTTCTCATGACGACTTGGACCTCTTGATTTCTGATGTTGACGCTCGACTCCCGCACCACCCATCAACTTTGTTGTCTGAGAAACTCGGCGAGTACTCCGACGAAGTCGTGCTGAGATGCTGGCCGTAGATGGCCAGCCTGGCGGTTTGACCTCATCCATGGTCATGGTCGATGGGTTCTGGTGATGATGTTTCGAAGCGGTGGTGAGAGTGGTAGGAACGGTGGGTGTGATATCAGCCGTGCAGTGGCCTGTGGTCCGGCGGTCAGAGACTGAATAACTTCTCAGAAGAAGAAGGAAAGGAAGACTTGAAGTGGACGTACTGGAATGAGTGATGGAGATTGATGACATAGCTGGATCAAGGGAGGATGGTGAAGGCAGTTCTCCAAGAGAAGAACACGAACCTTCATAACCCCGGAGACAATCGCGAGAATAGTGGCGCGTAGGAGACACAGACGACGCGTGTCGTTTGGTATCACCTATCACATGTGCGCCCACGACGAGGCTTTGGGGGGAGGTTGGTTTTCCTGGTTGCTGCCCGACCCTCGTCATGGTCCCAACCAGGGCTCCATGTTTCGCGCGTCGTCAATGGCTCAAAGGTCGCGTTCAAGATGACCTCAAAGGCGAAAAGTGAAGCAGGGAAAACGAGTGGAAGTCATGGAGTCATGGCTGGCCCAAAGAAACTCCACTGGCGCGGTAAGCCATCCGCCGCTTCCTGTTCTCCATGTTGAATCATGTCAAATGACAAAGGGCGGCGTGATGTGGGCTTGGCATGTTGAGTTGTTCCTGCCACGTCGACAACCCCCATGGCGTTCGGGGAACCTGGAAGGAGGTACTATTCCTAGCCACACAGCCCCATCGGCATCGGACATGATCCATTTACAGCCCCAGATTCACACGGGTCGGCGAGCTGGTCTTCCTCAGCCTTGCAACTGTGGTATGCTCGCCGGCGGTGGAGGACATGTCGTTGGGAATGGAGCGGAATAACCCTGTCCCGACTGATCATTCTGCTTGGCATCCCCGACCTCCCCCGGCAGAGGCACGTCTTGGCTCTCACCGCCAGCGCTCCCTGAGTGAGGCCAAGCCCAATGTCGTGTAAGTGGCCTGGCTGCGCGACCTCTAGGTTCCTCGCTCCTTGGGAAACATAGAAAAAGGAAGATGAGAACATGCATCCTGTCATTTGGGAAACTCAAGCATATGAGTATTTCGTGTTGGAATATACTCTGTAGACACCGAACTGGATGGCCTCGGCTGAAGAGGGATTGGGCATGACCATGTCCACCTCAGCCTTTGCTTACCAACAAGTGCACCAACAGTACCAACTGTTTGGCCACGAAGCGTAGAAAATGCAGAAAAGAGAAGAGTATATCTTGTGTCGAAGCACTTGCCTTCTTGTAACCAAGTCGAAATGCTCTCAGTAGTACTGCCAACACGAGTGTGATCAAGCACTTGCCGCCGTCATGGACCAAGCTGCAGTATTCAGCGGCTAGTTCGAAGCCTCGTATGGACCGAGCACCCCCATCAAACCCTCAATGAAATCATCACCTAACCAGTACCCCTTTGGCGTTTCTCATAGGCCCTATTGCGATGAAATGATCTACTTGTGCTTTTCACCCTGTCACTTTCTCCAAGTCCACCAATCCATCATCCAAAAGAGGTGCCCTCTCCTCAGCGCCGATATCCAGAAACAAGGAATCATCCTTAGCTTCGACGCCCTGGGGAGTATTGCCGGTCATGCTTTGGTCCACTATCTTTACACGGATCAGTACAAGCCTCTTTACCCCAAAGGCGAACTCAAGCCTACGCCACCCGGCTCACCAGACTACACAGACCCCCTGCGCGAAGCAGCGATAAGATCCAGGCTTGAAACCGTCTTGCTTGCCAACATGGCAGGACTGAAGGGTCTCGTGGCCAGGGCCTTCTGTGATCTCACCTGGGCCCTTGACATATGGGGACGCACTCCGGCAGTCTTGATTGTCAAGTCAGTGTTGGATCCACGCCGGTGCGACACCACCCCGGAGCTGGAGAAGAGCATTGAGGAGCTGGCCTCGCATCCCAAAGTAAAAAAGGAAGAGGAGGGGGGTGAGCTGCCCGAGACCGACAGGAACAGCCAGCCCGTCGAGTTGTGGAAGTCGCTTGTAAACGAGCCCGGTGGGCAGCCGGAGTTGATCGAGTTTGCAAGCTTGCTGAAGAAGGCCTTTGGAGACGCAATGCGGCATCGGTACGGACCCGAGCTGCGGGACTTTGATGGGGTGGGAAAGTTTTGGGGTGTGCCACTCGATAGGCTTGGAGATGAGGAGGATTGGTCAACTCTGGATGATGACTTGATTCAGGCGCAGTGGAGAATGATGGCTGGAGGGACTCCATGAAGCTCACATATTGAGTTTCCATGATGTCTGCATTCCCTATGTTCTGCTAATGCTGGTGGATGCCGCAGTCTATCTGCAGGCACCCAAAGAAGGCATGTGAATCTGCAAGGGCACAATGATGAAGCCACTCACTTACAGAGTAGATGCAGGGGCTGGCTGTGAAGATACACAGAGCCCGCGGGGCGTGTGACGGTGGTACCACCGTGCTCAACAATCATGTCTAGCCAAAACCATACTGAAACAGTGTCACAGGAAACACCAGTCACCATCAAATATTTGACGGAGGCACAGACTCACGAACACCATGATCTATGAAGGTGTACGTACACTCGGGAGATAATAAAAAGATGACACATGTATCAAACCTTCAAGAGAGGCACAAGTAAGCAATCAAATCACCCGGCCTTAGCGCTGGGGAGGGCAAAGGTCCAACTTCAATCACCTCATGTACCTAGGTAGTATCAAAAAATGGGATGATATGTTCAACTCCATCATTAATAGCGCGAGGGCAATCCCTCGCCTCTACGGAGTAACTAGCTACCTAAACCATCCCAGGAGACAGAAACGCCAGATGCCCTCCCGAGTTTTGTGCCCAACTCCAGTACCAACTCCATCACTCATACCACACCATCTCCATGACATCCATAACCAAGCATTACGTCGTCACCATATGTTAAAAAAAAGAGCCAATGGGCTCTCGAATAAACGAAAGAAGCGAAGAAGAAGTGAAGAAGAAGCCTCAACCAAAAAAAGAGGAGAAAGGGCAAAACACCCAACCCTCAGGCCGGCCTGCCTGCCCACGAAGAAGAATACCAAGCAACCACCACAACAGTCGCCATCATCTCATCATAATCACCCCAATCTCTCAAACTCTTCCTCCCCTACTACGTCACTGATCAAAAAGCCATCAGCCTCTCCTCCAGGCTACAAAACCTCATGGCCGGCCTCGGCTCCAGGATCTGCAGCGGACGCTCCTCCTCGTCCTGCTCCTCCTCGAGCAGCGACTGCCGGCGCAGGAGGATGCTGTGAATGCTGTTGCTGGCGCTGTGCATGGACGAGACGGGCGAGGCGCCGCGAGCCACAGTGGCAGCGGAGCGCGGAATGGGCATGGGCCCGCTGCTGGTGATGCTGTTGATGCTGCTGGTCCGGGAGGTGGTGGAGGCCGTCGAGGACGACGACATGGACCGCTTGCGCAGGTTGGTGAAGGAGAAGCGGGTGGTGAGGGCGTGGAAGCGAGACATTTTGAAGAATGGAGGATTGACTTGTTTTATGTAACGTAGGTAGGTTGATAGGTGGATGATGAGTGTGTTGTTGGGTCGTCAAATCGTGAGAGGTCGTGAACGAGGTCGTGAGTGTTCTTCTTAGGTGGCGTGATAATGGTCGTGACAAGTCTCAGGTCGTGGTCGTTAAGGCGTAAGGTGTAAAAAAGGAGGCTCAGCCTAGAAGAATCGAAGCGTCTCTCGGAGAATCCAGGTGGTATAAAAAAGCGAACGGTAACGGCGACGAAGCGAAAGGATGGATGTTGCGGTGCTCCCTCTGGGAAAGAAAAGAATGGGATGATCTATGTGACTCGCACAGATCAGATATGTGAAGAGGGAGGAGGTATAAGCCGATGAGGGTCTTTGACCTCGTCAGTTGAGAAAAGAATGTTGTTGGTACTGGGGAAGCCCCGAGAGAGCCTGAGCAGGAGGAGGAGCGCACAGGAACCAAGTGTATGATGTCCCGGCCGGGGAGGGTCACGTAGTTTAAGTAAGAAGATGGGATGATTCTCTCCCGGTACGACGCCGGAGTCAGTGTCCTCGTATCAAACGCGTGGAGCAGCTGCTTGGTCCATCCGCAAGGGGCGGCCCCGTGCCAGCCGGAGGGGGGGCCGGGGACTGAATAGTGCCTTGTTTGGAGTCAACAAAAGAGGGAAGAAGCAGCAGGGCCGACCTAGCTTTCGGCAGGGGAGACATCGGAACGCGGAGTTGGTCCGGCAGGGTTCTTCACGGCAGGGTGGGATCGAAGCCACGGGTGTTGAAGCACATCCCGTCATGCGGCACCCCGGATGGAGAGGGAAGCATCCCTGAGAAACCCCCTGGTTGCTGCAATGGGCATATCATCCATCAACACCACAGCCACAGGCATACCAGGCCATGATTGCTTTGCCGTGGCATGCTCAATTCATGCGATCGTCGGCACCGCCTGCTGTTCATTGCGCATCCGTCCTGCACTCACCCCATGATTGCTGGTTCTCCCAAAGTTTTGCTGCTTGCAGCATTGGCATGGAGGTGAAGACCCTTCAACACAGCCCTTTGCTAGGGCACCACCTACGTGTACCAGACACTATCGACCCACGGATTTTCAAGGAAAGGCAAGGTGACAGCCAAGAGAGAGAAAGTTTGCCAAAGCAGTGGGGAATGGTCACGATGATGAAACTGCCATGCCCCTCTGCCCCTCCGCATCACCTTCTGCCAAGGGCTCGGTCAAAGAGAATCCGATGTGCAATGCCCCCCAAAAAACAACAAAGCCACCTGAGCCATCAGTGCTCAGTGCAACACTCGCCACAGCCCGTGACGTGAAGATCTTAGTCGTCTTGACTCTTTCGGGTTGAGTGTTGAGAAGGCTACGGCAGAGTGCTCTTGTCCTTGGTTTCAAGTCGAGGGTTGATGGTGAGGATGAAAGAAGAAGGTCAGGGTTAGAGGTGGGATGGTTTGTTGTGGGGGTTCAAGGGGTTGTGTGATCGCCGTGACAGCAACGAGCAAGCCCCACTAGAGCAGGGTGGGGCTGCACATCAGGGGGTGACGTCGGGCAAGGGGTTCCTGACTTCGTTTCGTTTCAACTTGAGATCAGGCTTTGTCCAACATGATCACACACAGCAAAATCTGCAGACTACTCCGTACTTTCCTCTACTTTTACGTACAGTTGGATACTACCAAACCCGTGTGTACAAAGGCCCCATCTGCGAGTCATCAAAGCTTGCGGCCAGATTTTGCGGCCAGGTTGGAGGAGAGAGATTCTTCCCTAGAGCTTCTGGAAGGTTGGAATCTAACACAAGTTTCAAAACATTCCACGACTCATGATCAATCACAGTCAAGACCTGAACACAGGAGACAACGTCTCTTTTCACAACATCCGCTCTCGCCTTAGTCCTGTATTATATCCATGGTGCGAATGATACTACCCCATAACCATCTACTTGTGTAATATGATCCCATCCGCCCCAACTAACCCACCCCAGTCTTGATCCTCGTAGCCAACTCCTTACCCCAAACCCATTTCACAACGTGATCATTCCTCATCAAAAGACAAGAAAGGACATGCTGACCCCCAAGGCACCAAAACCCCAAAGACGCCCCTGGAACCCCCAAACAATGCAATACACAAAAGTTCCTTTCAAAAGTCAACCCAACCACCCGCGGCCACCATTATTAGCTTAAACCACACTCCAACCCTCACCATCCTAACCCTCTCTCATTAACCCGGCCTTCCACTCTTCCTCCTCATCGTAGCGCTCCTTCTCAAACTCTCCGCCCAGACCGAATCATGCATGATATCACTCACCACCGCCGGGTCAACCGTGCTCCTCGCCCTCGCGGGACCAAGATTCGGGTTCGTCGCCTCATCCACCACCCCACCGCTCGGCCCAGCTACATCACCGCTGCTGGCGCCGGCGGTGCTACCAAGCACAGCCATCGCCACGCCCGGATCATCCGCCCACTCAAAGCTGAACGCGCTGGTGTGCGCCCCATGCTGATGACTGCCTGCTGCTGTCGCTCCTGCTGCCGCTGCCCGGGACGAAGGCGGGGCAGCCAGCGGGTGGTCGTAGGAGCTTTGGGAGGACGAGAAGTCGGCGCCGCCGAGATCGGTCCAGCTCCGGTGCTGCGGCCGCGAACGGCTCGTGGGGAAGCTTGGGGAGGTTGGGGAGAGCAGGCCTTCTTGAGGGAAGGTCGTGGCCGCTGCGGATTGTGAGCGGCCGCGGCCTCTCGTGGGTGATTGCTGCTGACCTTGCTGTTGCTGTTGTTGCTGTCCTTGGCTGCTGGATCTGGGACTGACCAGCGGCGAGAGGGAGTCACCGTCCTCGTCGTCTTGGTGGTCGTCGTTTTCTACCAGGATCTCGGGAATGTCGAGCTGCGGCACGGTTGTTAATTTCCCGGCCCGCTTAAATTCCATGTGCCGCTTGAACTGCCGGGAGTAGTAGAGCATGGCGAAGAAGCCGAGCACCACCCGGCGGCGGACCTCTTCCTCGACGCGCTGGAGGCGCAACTTTCGCCGCAGGAATTCTTCGAGGCTAGGGACAAAAGTTAGCATCGAAATCTTGCGGGATTCCATGAATCACATGACAGGAACGTACCGTAGACTCTTGTTGTCGTTGATGATATTGTAGTGAGCCAAGAGCATGAGCACCGTCGTGAACGAGATGCCCCGCTCGGGATCAGCCGACACCATGACCTCCTCGAAGAAGATGTTGTACCGGCGGCGGCGCTCGCGCACCTTGGCCACGTCAATCATCGCCAGACGTTCGTTGAGCTTCTTCAGATCAACGCCCGTCTGGTACTGTCCTTTGCCGATGATGGACGCATGCCGGATGCTGGTCGCGTCGTTGTCGCTGCGAGCGTATTCGAGGATGGCGCCAACAGAGTCCTCATTGTCGTAGATGCGCATCTCAAACACGCCAGACAGCTCGCCCAGAAGTCGTGGGAACGCCTCCTTGCTGATGAATCCCGTTCCTGACGGGTCAACGCTGCGCCAGGCCTCCTTGAACCGTCGGATCTCCTCGCGGTCCACCTGCGCCAGCCCACTGGTTCGCTGGTACACGTACGAGAAACTCTCGTAGATGAGCGAAACGAACAAGCTGACGAAGATGTACATGCTGATGATGTTCCATGCGACAAATAAGACGCGCGCCGCCGCAGTGCTTCCGCAGTCGCTGTCAAAGAACGTCTCTCCCTCCACGCAAAACGGAGGTTTGGCCTGTGCAAAGTCCTCCATCACCTCGTTCCAGCCTTCGCCGCAGCTGAAACGGAAGAGCAGGATGAGAGCATGCGGGACAGTACGGAAGTTGATGTTGGCCGACCCCTCGTTGCCGAATCTCGTGAGGCTGAACATCTGCGTGAGTGCGATGGCAAACATGAGGAAGAATACAAACCACGTCGCCAACAAACTTCCAATTGTCGTCAGACTGGCGGCAGCTGTCTTGAAGAGCTGATCGAGCGCGTCGTTCCGTGGAATGAGAAGCAGCACGAGAGCCACCAGGAAGAATTTGTGCAGCTGGATGTAGGTGACATGGTTGCGGTCTGTCAGGAATAGAATTGACGTGGCCGAGGCGCCCGTGACAGCCACAAGAGAGTAAAGGTCCCATGAGCTCCTGCGGAACCTCGTCCACCCAAGTCCGACAATACGAACAATGATGTTTGCCGTGTAGAAGAGGGTAAACCCGAGGAATATGATATCCTTGGCAAGGGTCCACCAACCAGGTTCATCGTTGAACTCGGTGAGAAGCAAGAGCAAATGTAGAACAAGAACCGTGGTGACGCTCATGTACCATATCCCGCGCTTCTCGATGGCTCGTTTGTGGCACCACGTTTTCCACTTGTTCTGGTTGTCGTCGTAGGCGCTCTTGGACGGCGAGATCTGACGCAGCATTTTGCGCAATTCAAGCCAGGACCGCTGCTCCGCCGTGAGGAACGCAACACCCGTCTGTTCCGTGTAGTTGCGCATGAAGACGGAAATGAACAGGGTCAGAACGAAGACGGTAGCCAGAAGGTTGAAAATGACGAAGAAGAGAGCATTCCCTTGAGCGGCATACGGCGGACCGCTCTGTGGCTGGAGCCCTTTCCCTGTGATAGCCTGGGCGGCGGTCGACACATCGATCCAGCCTTCCTGGCTGACAATTTGGAAGAGAATGAACAGACTGGATCCGAAGTCGTCAAAGTTGAAGAACGGATTTGAGACCACCCTCGGGGCGAGGACGGGCCAGTCGTTGTTGAATGGCGTGCTGTTGTACTCGCCGACACAGTCGGTCAGCTGGATGATGCCATCTCCATCGTTGCATGCCAGGAGTTTGCCGTTGAACAGATTGAGGCCATAGATGGCGAAAGGAATAAGCAGCGAAATTGAGACGAAAGCAGCCTGCGCGGTACTTGATCAGCACAATCCAAGACATGGGTGACAGCTCCGAATCTAATCAAATAGAAACTCACACTTAAGACCTTCCAGCCACCCACGATGATAAGTGAGTGAAACGTGGCCCGGGCGCTATCGCTGACATTCAGCAGCCGCAAAGCCCTGAGCGCCTTGAACGCACCAACAGCTCTCGAGACAGCACCTGCTTGGATGAAGAGAGTGATGACGTTAATCCAAAGCGTGACGAGCACGACGGCGTCGATGACGCCCCAAGCACTCCGAAAATAGGCGTTGGGGGTCCAAAAGAAGCCGTCGGCGATGACCTTGATGAGTGCCTCAATGGTAAAGATGATGGCGAAGGCGGTATCCGTCCAGACAAACCAGTTCCTGGGACTGGACCCATTCGTCTCAAAGTACTCCTTCTGGTACAGGGGCGTTGTGATGCAAGCCAGGACCACCATGGCCACAATGGCCATGTAGATGAACGCCGAAAAGATATACCAAGCGTACTTGTTGGGCTGGACACCCTCGACCCGTTCTGTGCCTCTCCCGGGGCCCACGATCCTTTGGCAAAGACGGCGGATGCGATTCCCGGGCTTGAAGATGAAGAGTGACGTGTTGTAGTTGGGGTGTTTCACGAGATACTCCCTCTGTGCCCTTTTGCGTGCCATAGAGGCGCTCGCAGCTTTCTGGGCGAGTTGGGAAGGGTCGAGAGTGACGATAGGCCCGTCGATGCGAGTGCTTGAGTAGAAAGGGTTGGGCTCCTTGCTCCGAAAGAGAGAAAACAATTTTTCTCGTGCAATCAGGAGCCAGTTCTTCGTCTTGCTCTTGGACAAATTTTGTCCCGGTTGGGTATCTGTGGGACGCTCTTGAAGATCATCCAGGGCTTCGTCGAGAAACTCGCGCACAAACCGCTCCTTGAAGAGCATGTCCACCACTCCGGTGGTGTGGTCAATCGGGTCAACCCGACGGGACCGCCCAAAGCCAAACACCTTGGAAAGAGCAAGGTTGGACGAGCCTCCCAGTTCTCTCCGTTGCAGAAACGCCTTGACTTGTTCGATACGTTTCATGTCCTCGCCCACATCAAAGTTCTCTTGGATGACAGCAATGAACATGTTGATGATAATGAAGTAGGAAAGGATGAACCAGCCGATGATGAAGATGGCACCGATCCATGCTGTCTTTTTATGGACCGTGTACGCGGTGACGTTGTAGAGAATGTCGGTCCAGTTCTCGCTCGAGAGAACCTGATACATTCCCAGGAAAGAATTGTAGATGGTGTTGAACGGGACGTTGATAGGTTCGTCATCCTCGTCTGCCGGTGGGAGCTGGCCGCGGAACAGCTGGGAGGCGAAGATCGCCATGAAGAATGTGATAAGGTAGACGAACACGATCAGGTTCAGGATACCCGTGACGTTGCCAAGGACCAGCACGATCAGTTTCTTTGTCATGGGAACGGCCAGGACAACGCGGTAGACTCGGAGAATTTGGAAGATCGTGAGCCAGTTGTACACTTGGCCCGAGGTGCGGATCGGAGGGAGAAGGATGATGGACGTGATCACGGCGAGCCCGAGGTCCACAAGGTTTCCGGGTTTGCGGTGAAACTTCCGCCAGTTGGCCGCGAAGCGAAGGACGATCTCGAGGTCGAGAAGACAAGTAACCGCAATTTCGGCGCCGTTGATGAAATTCTCCCGGCTGGTACTCATGTCGGCGGTCCGTAACGCTTGGCTGAAAAGGCCGAAGGAGATGATGACCACCCAACCCAACTCGCTCTTCTCTATGAACTTCTGGAAACCCGACTTTTTTCCTAAGGGATCTGCCGAGCTCGCCTGGAAGAGAGATGGTTCTTCGTCTGCCGTGAAAGCACTGGATTGAGACTCCTCTCGAATGACTTGAAACGAGGAAGTGATGACGGCGATCAAAAGGTTGGTCATCCAAAGCATCATGATAATGATGCCAGCGCCGAAGAAGAGAGCGGCAGGCAGGAAATCGGAGCTCACGGTGTAGTACATGAGATCGGAGAACGTATTAGCGCTCATGATCACAAACACCAACTCGAGAGAATGACCGATATCATCGAAATTGACAGTGCCGTTGAACGGGTTCTCTTGGCGAAGGCAAATCGACCCCCTGGGACAGATGTAGCCTTTGGCATTCTTCGCGCCTGCAACGAGAGAATCGCTAGATAGGTTGCCCGTGGTCGAGTACACCCACGGCTCCGGTAGTCCTGTGATTGGATTTAAATGACCGCCGCAAAATGACATGCTCGGCGTGTACGTCTTCTCGATGTTTGTGGGGTCTTCAGGGTCTAACCAAGTGCATTGTCGGCTGAGGCTGGTTTTGAAGCTCTGGACGCCAACGATGGCAAAGACGAGCCAGAAGAACCCCATGAGAAACGAGACGCGGACCAGAAGTGGCGCGGACTTCTTGAGACTTTTGAGGATGATCTATGGGAACCCAGTCAGCACAGCAAGCACGCAGCTTCCGGCCCCCCTTCACGAGCTGTAGAACTCACCAAGTTGCCTTGCGTCAGAGCGAGCAACCGAATGATACGAAGGCAGCTGAGCATTCGGAAGACGTAGAGGGAATGCTTTGCCTCGAGTCCAGTGACGGACAGAACAAAGGTTATCCAGTACGAAACGACAGCGATGAAGTCGAGACGGT
Organism: Mycothermus thermophilus; assembly: GCF_041956435.1. NCBI lineage: Eukaryota > Fungi > Ascomycota > Sordariomycetes > Sordariales > Chaetomiaceae > Mycothermus > Mycothermus thermophilus. Next base: position 2,370,623 of record NW_027191428.1, read on the forward strand.
TGAAACTGTGACGCAGAAACGCCCTGCGTGCGAGGTGTAGACGTTGCTGCTCTTCCAAAGAGGCCTGGGCTGCCATATCCTGCATCACGGTGAACGAGCGAGCGAACGTGGGCACAAATTGCTCTTCTTGGGACTGCGGTTGTCGAATTGATTTCTGTCGTTCCGGTTGGAAAACTGCCCGGTATTTTTCAGCGACCCTCTCCCTGAGCCTCTTCTTTCCGCGTGGGGCGTAGTTGTCCGGGTTGATGATCAATCCGGACACGATAATTCTAGCCATGATCTCGAGCGTGAAGAAGACGAAGAGAGCAAACATGGCCCAATCGATCCACGTAGTTCCCCATCGTTCAGGCCTGTGATTTCCCTCAAGAAACACATCTGGAGCCGCCTCCACAGCCAAAAGGACAGTTTGGGTAATGATCAAGAACAAAATAAACGGTTCTGTCCACGGGTTTACCAAGAGATCGCAAAGCCCTTTCCGGATAGGATTATCTGGTGGAAATATGCCCAAAGACTTTCCGCTTAGGGGGTTGTGGAGGGGTCCTCGCCGCCTGAGAGGTGGCGGTGGGGGTGATGGTACCGTCGAGAAGGAGGCGTACTCGGGTCGTTTCTCCCCGGGACTCGGATACACTTGCGAAGGGTAGGAGGTATCGACGAGCATGGGACCTGGCGGAGGGCCGGAGAGGCGCCCATCAACGCTCGGCGACCGTGACCGTGACCGTTCTCGTTTCCGCTCCCGTTCCCGCCGATTCGCTTGGTCGACTAGATCACCTTCTCCACTAATCATGACCACACGTTGAGACATGGCCCTCATCATGGAACTCGCGCGATGCAGTGCCCCGCTGGACGGTGAACGGGACCGCCGCTTGTCCGTTGGTGAGAGATGGTCTCCAAAACTGCGATGGCGATCCCCTGAAAGGCCCGGCTCGAGGTCAAACCCCAAGAGACGAGGACTTCTCCCACCCGTATTATCCAAGTCTGGAACGGTCTGAAAACTGGTCCGGGGCGTCGCCTCCCCTTCTGGGGGTTGCAAGCGGCCCATGGGCTGAGCTGACTGTCTCAGCGGTACCCTGTCGGACTCGAGGGAATCTGAATCGGTGCGTTCCTCATAGTAGGCGAAGGATGGAGGGTACGGGTCAGGGGTTCCGGGCGGAAACTGAGGTGGCGGTTGGGTCGTTGAGGATTGTTGTGGTATATTAGGCGGCAGGGCGAACTGTAAAGCCATGTGGTCGATGGGTGATCCTCGGCCACTGACATCGCCCTCATCGGGGGCTTGGGGATATGGATGCTCCCAGTAGGACGAAAAACCCGGCAGATTCGCTGACATGACGACTGGGGACACCGGTTCCTCGGCGGCATTGTATGCTCCTGTGCTGCCAGTATTTGTCCCCCCGGGTCGCTGGAGGTCTCGGAGTGGAATCGACTGCGAACCGGAGGGAGAAAGGGACTGGGAAGGGCCTCGCCGCGAGGGCTGCGACGAGTTCCCGCTCTGGTTATTCATGGGTTATAAATGGGTAGACGTTGTGCAGTCGATCGGGTTCGCGGGGAGAGGTCGGCGCGCAATGCGCTAACACGGTCGGCCGTACTATCGGTGTCGAGAATCGGACATTATGCGAGGGCAAGCGTAAAAATCGGAGTTCGGCCTAAGGTACGGATCCGGAGGAGGAGGGGAGGAGAATCGGAACCCGGCGCGACGATAGTGGTTTCGAGGCCAGAGACGAGGCCGGGAAAAGGGGTTCAAGGATCAACGAAGGGACGGCGCAGAAAGGCACAGGCCTCGAGATGGATAGGAGTACGGAGTGTGCCGGAGATTAGAGAATATGTCTCGCAGAGACGGTAGCAAGAGCCTGAAAACCTTAGGAAAAGAGGAAGTTGCTATGTTCACATGTGGACCTTCGGCGCATCCCACGAGGGAAGGCTGAGCACAGCCCAGTTGCTCTGTTGGCCTGGCGCACTGTGCCGGGTGGTACCCCTGGAGCTGGCATCGGGCTGAGCGGCAGTTGACGAATGGCGCCTCTCGGCCACTGCTCGTCCTGCAGGTGCGGGTCGCCACGAATCAGCGAGAGTTCCATTCCATGCAGCTCCGAATGAAGACGCAAGACGCAGTGCCGGCGACGGGACGAGCATCAATCAAGCGGGAGTGCTGACGAGCAGAGCCACAATCTGGAATGGGCAATGCATGTGCTTCTTCTCTGTAGATATCCATTGATCTCAATTGCAAGGTGTTTCCGACGTGTCCAGTTCTCGGATCTCTGTCGGGATAACTACGCAACCCGAGTGCAGGCTGAGTGGAAGCTCTGTGATTTCTCCTCCCCGTGTTTGTGTTGCTGCCTCGTGTTCTGGTGCATCGGCCTGATCGCACTGTGCCGGTGTTGGAAGTCGGAGCCCAGGCTGAATCTCCACACAGATCCTGAAACGCGCCGTTGGACTGTGACCCCGGTTTGTATTGCGTGGGGCGAGGTGATGCCCGTACCGTACGGTCACAATACGGTACCATAACACGAAGCATGACGACCTGAACGATGCATCAAACGGGGGTTGATGAAGTAAGGCTTATCGATAACTATTTGAGGGCTTGTCGCGTCTGACATGGATCGCGGCGCGCCGCGCCTTGTTCGATCAAGTTCGTCTTGGCAGAACATGACCGACAAACGCGATCAGGAGCTTGCGACGACAACTTGAAGTTTTGATCGCAACAGCCAACATACCCCGGAATACGGCCTGATAGCGAATCCTAGACGTCATACAACTTTGAAATGCGCCGTTTCGCCATTTGCGACTTTTCTCCCAACCGCTGACTTCCGCAACACCCCTCCCTCCTCATCCCCTTCGCTTTCGCCCCCCGTCGCCGTTTCGCCATCATCAACGTTACCTGCGACCAGGAATCAAGATGCCGACAGTTCGGAAGCGGGCGTTGCCGGAGGCCAACTCCGACGATGCCAACACTCCAGCGCAGCCATCTATCCTCCAGCGCCTCAGGAATATGTGGCAATTTGCCAACTTGTACCAATTCATCCTTCTCTTCGGAAAGGCCTTGAAGATTGACGACAATCTCGATATCGAGGTGCGCACACCCCGTCTCGTCCTGTCCGCCAACTAGCCGACCGGTCTGCATGGAGTCGTGATAGGTGATACTGACAAACTCTGCAGGATCTTGAGGCAGAATGTCTCAAGCCAGGTTCGATGTTCCTCCAGGAAATCGGTCTTGGATTCCTCAAATTCCTCTCTTCGCACCGCGGTCTTACGTACGTATTCTGCGCATTTCCACGATTCGATATCTTACTCACGCAACACAGTCATGAGCTCTTCGATGAGTACACAAGAAGGCAATTCCTCGCGAAAGCCCCGGAGAAGAACCCGTTCGGGACCGAAGAGACCCCGGCTCGGTTCGCCGACTTTGACGTTTTCAAGAAGGTACGGGCGATGCCGTGGGTTGTGCTGTAGTCAATGTGTTTGCGCTGACGGCGGCCCTTCTCCAGATCCGGGTACTTCAGCTGATGACCCAGCTGATCATGATGCACCCCGAACGTTTGCGCGAACGGACAGAAGAGCAAAAGGATACAGAGCAGACGGGCTGGCGCATCGAACCCTATGGCTGGGACCGCCATGACCGCACCTACTACGTCCTCGATGACAACCGCCTCTACCGCCTCACCGAAGCTCCCCCGCCCCCACCCAAATCCAAGAAGAATACCAAGAAGGCCAAGGCAGCTCTGAGGGCTAGCAAGCGCAGGCGCACCGCATCAGGAGCAGCCAGCGATCCTGAAGAGGCAAATGACGAAGCCTCTGATGCTGGCGAGCCAACAGAGCCTGAAGATGATGGATTGGGTGGTATGAAGTGGGAATGCCTCGCTGTGACACTCGACGAAGTCCGCGCGTTCCTATCTACCATCGAGAAGACAAAAGATCCCAACGAGAAGATCCTGCGAGATCAAATCCAGGAGCACTTGGTCCCCATTCTTGAGAAGCAGGAAGAGTCCAGGAAGCGCAAGCAACTCCAGCGAGAGAAAGAATTGCAAAACCTGGAGAAATTGGCCAATGCGAAGAGGTCAAGCCGCCTTGCCATGAAGCAAGAGCGGCAGAGAATGGAGGAACTTGCTCGTGAGGAGGAGCGCAAGAGGCGTGAAGAGGAGGAGGCCAGGAGAAAGGAGGAACAGCGCCGGTTGAAGTTGGAGAAGGAGAGGGAGCAGCGGTTGATGTCGCGGGAGAAGCGTCTCCAGGAGCGCGAGGCGCGCCGTCGGTTGCACGAGGAGGAGCTCGCCCAGCTCTCCGAAGACAGTCGCGGTGCGCGGAGTTCATCAGCCCGCATGTCGGAGCGGCGCCGGCTGGCCGAGATCGAGCGGAACAAAAAGGCTCTGCAGGAGCTTGAAGAGGAGGAAGAGGACTGGATTTTCGATTGCATTTGCGGTACGTACGGCCATGTCGACGACGGCACTCACAGCGTGGCCTGCGAAAGGTGCAACATCTGGCAACACAGCAAATGCCTGGGAATTGACGAGAAGGAGGCTGAGAAGGATGATTTCCACTTCATCTGCACCATCTGCCGCAAGCGCGAGGCTTCAGCCAACAGCTCGAGCCCCCGCGTCATCAAGCTCAAGGTCAACCGCCCAGAAGGAGCCCCAGCCCTGTCTGGCAAACGAATTGGCGAAGAAGCCACGTCGGCGACACGACAGCAACAGCCTCAGAGCCAGCTCGTGGTCGAGCTTCAGTCTAGACTGTTGTCTAGTTCCCGTGACGATCCCGAGGTGCAGCAACCTGGATTCCAAGATCAGTCGCAGGCCAAGGCCGCGCAAACCTCTGCCGACACTGGAATCCTCGAGCCGGCGCGTGCGCAGCAATCATCAGTCACCGGTGACAGCAAACTTGCCTTGGCGCCGCATTCGAGTCTCTTGCCGTCTGGGCCACAGCCAGGGAATGACAGTGTTGCCAATGTGGATTCTAGCACTTCTCACCGTCACGATGATCGTGAAGAGGCGACCACATCGGCCGCGAAACCTGTCGCTCAAAATACCCTTCTTTCAGCGTCACCCGAAAGCGGGAGTGGCGGACTTCCCCCGTCAAAGCCACCACGCGACACCCTTCCGTCTCCAACAAAGACGACCATCTCTGCTCCCGTCCCCGCGGAGGCTAATCCGCCATCGAAATCACCGGTGAACATCATCGCGAAGACTCCCGGCCATCCAATGGCGTTACCGCAGCTCGCTCCCGTGCCATCTTCATCGACACACAACCCCCAATCATCCGATGGCCGTTCCGCGATCGAAACCTCGCCACTACCGCCTCGCAGCGCCGGCATATCTCCGACGAAGCACTCACCACCTCCCCCGGTGCGGCCGCCCCAGCAACACCAGGTGTTGGGGAACGGTGCGATGGCGGCGACGCCGCTCGGAAACGGCGGCGGTGGTGGTGTCCAAGCGACCCCTCCCGTCATTGCCGTCTTCCCGCCAACGGCGGCGCTCTCACCGTCCCCGCGCCAGCAGATCCTGACGCCTCCTGTCAAATCGGCCGAGCCGGCCAGGGCGCCACCGCAGCAGGTGCCGCAAGGTGGTATGCAGAAACCTGTGCTTGCTCCGCCTAGTTCACCGCCGTCGTTGCGCTCGTAACGCGTGGGCGAGGACGAGCGGGATTTTGATAGATGCCAGGAGATTTAGCTACCTACCTACCTAGTTAATACTGGGCATGTGTGGATTGGCAAATGGATTTCCTTTCTCGCTGTCTAGGCGTCTGGCTGGCTATCTAGATCGCATTGTTGGCTATTACAGGTTCTGGTCATAGAAGAGTGAGGCGGTCGCATCGGATTGGAGGCCGGGGCGTTGTGTATGGAGCGGGCAAGTGTAGAGTTTTTAGCAGATAGACCAGCCTCAAGCAACAGTACCTTACTTGATGGCGATCAATGAGGGAAAGTGCCTATTAATCTTGGAAATGTTTGGTTTTTCTCCTTGTGATCGAGCAGTCCCCAACCAAGGAACCAAGGTCCCCGAGGACAGAGGCGGCTGGCTGTTGTTTTCCTGACAGCCCGGTCGGTCAATTGTGTGCGAGGGTCTCATGTCTGCACCGGTGTCTCTGGCCCTGCAGGTCGGTATCTCCCCGGTCTTAAATGGTCTCTGAAAATAGGCAATCTTGAATGTGACAGGTGAGATCTCACCCGCGGCCGGCCCTCGCACCACATACCCGACGACGGGAGCCACGAACTGGTGGTCTGAGCTTGCTTGACGGCGACCGGGGGTGGGCGGAGGGAAGATGGCCAGCTGGATCGTTGGATTGGGGAGGCAAGACAGGTTGATTTGCTGGATGGGGCCAGTTGGGAGAGCGGTTGGTTGGCGATTGGGCTGCTGCTGCGCTGGCTGGGCTGTTCGGAAAGTGACAGATGTAGGGCTGCAGGGTAGAGACAGGCTGCTGCTGCTGTTGCTGCTACTGATTTCAATGCATCATGGGCAAGGTTTATTCTTGTGTGGTGGTCCTCTTGGGTTGAGTGTTTTGTCGGGGTGATGATGTCTGTTGGTGGTGGATCAAGGGAAGTTTGCTCAAAGGGCGAATACAATACATCAATGTTAAAAGATCCAGGAACAAAACCATCAAAGATCTATGTCCATGAAAAGAACACATTAAAGAGCCAGGCACCCGGCAACAAAATGATGATGTTCCTGTCAACCGTCCTCACAACATCCGCCTTTCCTGGACGAGTGAGGTTCAAACAGGAGGAGGCTAATGCAGCTACCCGTCGGGCGTGCAGGGCTCGCAGCCAACCACAAGGCGCTGACCATGAGAAACCCTGCAGAGAGAGGTCGATCAGCGAGGATACCGTACCCTGAGAGAGACTGAAGAGCCGGCGATGGGTTGGGCTCCCTGGGTTGGCCGGGAGCTGCGATGAGAGAAGACAAGCTCTACAACTGACATGTGCGCTGTGCTCCCCCGGCGTTAAGTGCATGATGAGCAGAATAATTACGTCAGAAGGGAAAACGTCCAGGTCTGGTTTGTCAAAGATGGAGGGAAACGCGGCGTCGGCATGTGGCGGGTGAGACCGTTTCCGGGAGGTATCCGTCCACATTCCAACGGCACTCGGGTACCTCACAGCGATCACCATCAGCCTTACCCTGCTCCCGAGACTGTGTGTAACATGGGATCCAAACTCAACGAGTCCTCAACCGCTCTTCGAGAATGGCTCGCTCGGGTTTCTGCGTGAACAGGTGGAGGGCGAACCCAATTTCCATAGGTCATGGCGAGGAGTTCGGATGCTCCCCACAGGAAAGGGGCTCTTAAAGCCGTTATTCGGCGCCCGGCAGGTCCTCGTCATCTCAATATGTAAGGGTGAGCAGCAGGAAAACGGCCTACTGCCTCCGGCAGACGGTGAATGGGAACGGGACCTACGCAGCAGCAGCATGCGGCCATATGTGTACTTCGGAACCCCCCTGAGCCCAACCGGCCGAACACAGACGGATTGCCCAACAAGAAGACGTAGCCGCAAGAAAGTACACCGGGGGACCTCTACGTCCAGGACTCACGGACCACTTGCTCTGGTGACCCGGCCTGCTTCCGAAAGCGTCCACTCACTCGGCTTCATCCCACCAGCAGCCGGGGCATCATACTCCTCTGGCGGCGGAATCAAATAAAAGAGGCTACAAATACAACACCGGCCCCATTTTCCCTTTGCCCCGGAGCCCTTCATGGGGTCTGCTTGAGACAAAGCCCGCTCTGCCACGCTTCTCTGGAGGCGGAACGCTAGCCAGAGACCACCCAACCGGCTGTCATCCCCCCTAGGATCCCCATGCCCTGCAGCGAAGGGGGGCCGAACAAAGAACACCAAGTTTCCCCCAGCATGGTGTCGCCTCTGGGAAAGGCAGCAACCACCTCGCAAAGGATAAGGCTGCAGCATAGGTTGAATAAGGGCCGCAGTGCTGTGCTGGACCAAGACGGGGGGCTCAGAGGAAGAATCAGAAGACAACGACTTCAAGTTGGCGCGTGAGGAGGATATCTGACCCCTGGGGGACAACACACCTGTGTGCCCGACCACGCCGCCTGAGATCAGAAACCAGTGTTCCGGTGATCTCCAGCAGTGAGCCTGAGCTGGCGCAGTCTGTCTGTCGGTCTGGTTCAAACGGGTTCGTATCTTCCATGGAGACTGGCGCGCCTCGTGGCTCGAACCTAAATTCACTCCTGATGCCGGCAGGTGCGCAGCTTTTGGACATTTTCACCCCATCTTCGACCACCTCTTGTTCCCTTCTCGCCAAAGCCGAGCGAAAAACACACCAAAATCCAGCAAGAACGACAAGAACTTACTTCTCAACGTCTTCTTGCATAAGAAGAGCTGGTCTCGAGAGTCAATTCACTTTCCTTCACCAACAACTTCCGTGTTCCTCTTCGTTCTACCGATTTGGATTTCCCTCGGGCCACAAAAAACCTCCTCCATTTTCGACACTCCGACCTCTTCCTCTTCTACTTTTTCACAGAAGGCTACCTCCAACTCTTACCTTCTTACCTTTTCGGCCTTCCCACACTCCGACCTCTTCCTCTTCTCCTTCACAGAAGGCCACCTCCAACTCTTACTCTTACCTTTCGGCCTTCCCGCACTCTTACATCTTCCTCTTCCACTTTCCCACACAAGGCCTCTTCCATTTCTCGCCCTCCGACTTCTTACCTCCGGCTTCTTACCTTCCAACTTCTTCCCCTCCAACAACCTCTTCCTCTTCAACAACTTCTTCTTCCTCCGCTTCTTCTTCTTTGGCTGGAAAGGTTGCAGCGCTGTCTTTGCACCGACTCATCGTGGTCGGCTTGACAGTTCCCTGCCATAACCCAAACCTTTCCTACCTTCACCCAACCATCTTACTTTCTCAACCAACAACCAACCTCAACCGACCGACCTTCGTCGACCTTGATCAACCATCTCCCACACCTCGACCTTTGGCGACTTACATCAACCATCCTCCACCCACCAATCTTAGTCAACCTTGATCTTTTGACCAACCACTTCACCACACATTTTCCAATCCATCAACCTTTACCAACTTCCACCAACCATCCTTGACCCGCCAACCTTAACCAACTTTCATCAACCACCTTCAACCAACTCATCGACCCTCAAGGTTCCTCGACCCATCGACCTTGATTAACCATCTTCAACTCACCGACCTTGATCAATCTTCTTCAGCCCTTCCACCCTCCTCAACTCATTGACTTCCATCACCTTTCATCAACCATCACCAACCCAGGTAACCTTCAACCTTCTCCAACTCATCAACCTTACCGATCACCATCGACTCTTCGGAGTATCCTTCAACATCATCTTCCATCACAATCCCAATCACAACCCCCATCCTGACTCCCACTTTTTGAGTTTGCTCTCATCCATCCATCGCAGAACACGAAAGATCACCTGCTCTGAGTCGTTCGACCAGAGCAACCATGGACCCTCAATCGTCGGGCTCCCCGCCTCTCCCAAAGGCAGAGGGTTTGCCTGCTAGCTTCACCGAACTTCTCCGACACAACGCTGCGATCGATAATTCACCTCACTCTCACCCGGCTTCTCGATTTGGTACTCCGACTCCTCATTCTCACCAGTTGAGTGCTCAGCCGAACTATCACCAAGCTACCAACATGGAGATTGGATACCATCAGCACGGTGGAGAGAACAATGATATGGTAAGAGACTGCCCCATTCATGAAACTTCATCGTGGCCGTCGCGGAAAACCCATGATCTGTTGTGTCATGGTGGTCGTCGCGGAATCTCATCTTCATGATGACCTTCGCGGAAAAATTCATGATCTGCTGTGTCATGGAGGTCGCCGCGGAATCTCATCATCTTCTTGACGACCGTCGCGGAAAAATGATTTTATTTTTTTTTTTAAAAAAATCATCTTTCATTAACGCGTCGCGGAAATCCGATCAAGATCCGTCATAGCAGTTTCCGCGGGCCCCTTACCCTGACGGCACTCCGCTAGGATGGTTCTTTGAGACCTTTCCGCGGCCCCCTTATCCCAACTCTGACCCGTGTTGGCGATGTCATTGTGCTAACTTGATCTCAGCAGCAGCATGGCTATCACCAGCAGTCGTTGTACTCGCATGAGAGCAGCCCTTATGGGCCGATTCCTGATGTAAGCCTTATCTCTGGGCGATTCCTCGAAACTCCTTTGACTGACATGACTGTGGTTGAAACTTCAGAATCAGTATGCCACACCTGCCCACTCGCCTCCGCCCTCTTCCAATGTTAGCAACAGCGGTGTTGGCGGAGACTTCGCGTCAAGGGTTCTGGCCCCGAAGAGCAACAAGGTTGAGAAATCGACTCCGAAGCGCAAGAAGGAGCGCGCCAAGCCGATTAAGAATCTGCCGCCTCTGGAGAAGCCGCTGAGCGAGCTCACAAAGGACATCGACGCGCCAATTGCGGACATCGAGCAGTGGGTGAACCGCCCGGAGGAGGTCCGGCGCGGTGAAATCGACACGGGCAAGAACCCCGGTCGAATCAAGCGCCCGATGAACGCCTTTATGCTCTACCGCAAAGCTTTTCAGGAACGGGCCAAGAAGTGGTTGGGTCAGCACAACCATCAGATCGTCTCCAAGGTGTGCGGCGCAAGCTGGACGAAGGAGCCCGAGTCGCTTCGCGCCAAGTTCAGGGACTGGGCCGAGATCGAAAGAGCCAATCACCACAAAGCTCATCCCAATTACAAGTTCACTCCGTCCAAGCCCAGCAAGCCAGCTGCGCAGTCGGACCGTGGATTTGAGGATAGCGACGGATCTGAGCTGGGTGATATGGACTGGATGTCGACTCGGGACACTCAACTGCGCTCAGCCACCCATACCCCCGCTGGGGACAGCGACTACATGTCGCCTGGCTCCATTTACACCAACACGCAGGTCCAGCCTCAGCCGTTTGCTACCGGTATTCACCCCATGAGCTTCCTGACCCAGCAAGCTCGCGGCGGCTTTGATTACCACCACTTGGCCAAGCCCCTTGGGGGTGGTTTCCCCAACCATGGACTGAGCACCACGAACTTCTTCGACGCCCAGTACCGTGGCCCTGCCCAGCAACTGCAGCAGTTGCAGCAGCCCCTCCATGCGGATGGCCTGGCAAACCATCACCACAGGGGCCCCACCCCTAGCATGGCTTTTCAGCAGCAGAGCAATGCCGGTATGCATGCTCACTACCTCACTTCCCAGTCCCATGGCGCCGCTGCGGAGCACCAGTTGCTCCAGTCTCACCAGCACCACAGCCAGCCTGCCAGCCAGCGCCTGGAGCAGCGCATCGACCCCCTGTTGATGCCGCACGACAACTCTGGCATGCTCGAGGCGAGCCACCTGGACAACTCGCTGCAGAGCCTGTTTGACGGCAGCCTCACCGGAAGCGCCGCTGCCGCTGGCACTGGTGCGGGTGCCACCTCCCAGAACAACTGGCAACAGCAGACTACGACGCACATCACGACCAGCGCTGCCGGTACCGTTGCTGCTACCGCCACCGCCACCACCGCTACCGAGAACGACACCACCCAGTTCAGCCTTATGGCTGGACTGGAGGAGACGCTGTCGCTCGAGCAGCACACCCAGTTCCTGCGTGGTGCCGACGAGTGGCACATCGAGCAGCTGCCCGAAGGCGCGGGCTTCGACACCAACTGGGTCGAGCCCAAGGCTGACGCCTAAGGGCCGACTGGTGCTGGTGCTGGTGCTGGTGCTGGTGCGCGTGGGGGACTCCTCTGCCGGGACGGGTGCCGCAAGGTGCTGCCTGGTGCGCGCGAGGAGTTCTGCCGGGAGGGCGGCCAAGGGGTGACGACTTGAGACCGCCTCGGCTTGGAGAGTGTACGATCAAGATCGACTTTTCGCTTCGACATGCTTCGCTTTGCCGACGACCGAAAAGGACTTCGCTTTGCTTCGACAACAAAGGACAAAGAGACGGGCGCCAGCAATGGCAAAAAGTCTTGGGTATGAAATACGTTTTGTACAATATTGGAATGGGACGGCATTTTCCCTCGCGATGTTTTTCGGTTCTTTTCGGCAGTTTCTCGCATATTTCCGCCCAGGATCAGGGCCACGCAGGAGAAGAAGCCCGACAGTCATTAGGGCATCTTCTTTTCGACATTTTCCTTCTCGGCATTTCCTTTTTCTGCGGTTATCTCCTTTTCGGCTACTTCACCCGCGTCGAGCCCACGAAAAAGGGCCAAGGGGGAGAAGGAGCCCCGGCAACCAGGGCATCTCCGGACGGCGTTCATAGGGTTAGGAGGGCATAGAAGGCGGCTTTTTCGTTCTTTCGGCAGTGTTCTCAAGCATGGAATCGGGGTTATCACGGTTCAGGCACAAGGGACATGGAAAGGCGTTGGGATACCAAGCAGGACATTGCTACCGAACGGTATCTAAGCTTAGGTAACCTGGGTTTGCACAGTAATAGAAATAGTCCCATTCCGAAAGACAGACTTGCATGAGTGATAGTGTAGGTGATGATGTGGTGTCGGTGGTGGCGATTTTGGATACTGCTGTGATGTGACGTTGGTGAAGTGGCTGGTCTCAGGAGGCCAACTGATGTGTTTGCTGTAATCGTAAGACGTAGTGGTGATAAACTTAAGTTTTGGATATTCGTGTGAAGAGATATATTCAGTATTTATTTGTGTTGATCTCGGAGTTATATATTAGTAGAAGTAGGTGTGAAAGAAAGAAGGTTGAGCCTCGTGTCGTGAGACGTTGCAGTAGATGCATAGAGTTGTGTTGTATTCATTTAAACGTGCCTCATCCCAACCCAG
>NW_027191428.1:2386504-2400877 GCF_041956435.1 Mycothermus thermophilus
AGGGCTCCACACCAGCTTGCCAAGCATCCAACATCAAGCTCCCAAGCTCCTGTTCCTTGCATCATCACACACAACCTCTCAGTTGAGCCCAGCAAAGCATCCAGCTCACACAATGACTCTCCTCTCCAAAACCTTCACCATTCTCGGCGGCCTCTTGCTGGCCCACGCGTGAGTGCCCTCCACCCTTCAACTCTCTCCAAAATTGCCCTTCCTAACCAACCGACCCCATCTCCAGCTGCTACTCAGCACGCGAGCACACCACCCTCCAAACCCCACGAGCCGGCGCTGGCGCAGCAGCAGCAATCCTCTCCTCCACCTCCGCTGCCGGAACCGTCTCCCTCCCCCTCGACATAGTCATCGAAACGCTCATCTCCACCGTCATCATCATCACCGGGCTGGTCCTGGGCACCAAGCCACTGCGGCCACTGGAATGGCGCGTCTGGGCGGGCAAGATTGAGCGTGAGGGTCAGGAGGGGTTCACAGACGGCTCAGGAAATGTTGATAAGGATTATATGGGGAACCCTTTCAGCGTGCTGGAGTCGCGCCCGAATTTTGTGGATATTAGGAAGCAGAGGAAGGAGTTTGCGGAGTGGACGAAACGGAGAGAGAAGCCGGTGGAGGGAGGGCAATGAACTACATGAAGCATTGGGGACTTTATGGTGTGGATTTTGCTTTGAAATGAGATTTAATAGAGTTTGATCATGGGCTCTGGGTCTGTGTTGGTGCCGGGATTGTGCCTTCCGGGCTTGGGTTGAGCCGCTGTCGGGTGAATATCCCAGGAAGGCTCGACTCTTGTCTCTCTGCCTTCATCTCTCATCACAGAATTTTCATTTCGTGCCTTCACTTTCCACCAGAATCCTCGGCCCGGCAGCCCATAGAATCGCTGGTGCAAACTTCATGTCCTGGAAGATTCCGAGCTCTCCCAAACTTGGAAGCCTAACAGGTACAACAACCTTCTTGCACGGTATTTTTGCACGTACTCACAATTTTCACAGGAACACATTGGCTATAGATTTGAGGAATCACACCTGAGCTAGAAGAGACAAGATGTCGACCCGAAGGAGTGTGCCAAGTGTATATTCCACAGCCTCCCGTCTGCTCTCACCGTGCAGTACCGACTCGACGACTTCCTTCAGTCGACAGCCTTCCGAGGCCGCTTCTTCACGAGCTGGAACCCCGCTTCCTCCCTCGAATAACCTTTCGACATCTGCCTACCCCTTCTCAGGCCTTTCGGATGATGTACCCCCAGCCCCAGGTGAATGGTCTCGCTACAGCTCCCTCCGTCAGGCAGCTCTTCCTGGGAGCCATCATCCAGATCATGAGCAAGATCGTCCAGACCGTACTGCTCATAGGCTGGAAGGGCATCCACACGGACGCGAAGCCTCAATTGTTGTTTCGACCCCTCTGAGCTACTCAGTAAAGCCCAGTCTGTCACACTCGCCGTCCGTCACGGCTGGAGAGTACAGAAGGCTTTCAACTTCACGATTGCAACAACACAATCAACTTTACGACCAAACTGCCTCTCTCTATTCTCCGCAAGAAACTCCTGGCCGGTATGCCGAGTCCGCTCGAGCAAGCCATTTCAGGTTCCATGCCCAGGGGCAGGATGGTCTCGGCTTGACTCAGGATTCGCTGGACGAGGTCATCATGGCTATTGACATGAAGCGCGACGGGAAGATTGGAGCCGCCTACTACGACGCCATGGATGAAACGCTAGTATTGGAGGAGGACATTCCCATGGGTGGGATTGAGGCTGTTGAAACCCTTCTCCTTCGCGTACAGCCAACATCAATCATCATCCCGAACAGAGCACCGACTGAATTGGTCGAGTTCCTCGAACGTGATGCACATCGATCCAACGACAATGAGAGTGGGTATGGAAGCCAGGGGGCCTACATTCTTCGCAACATTGCCTCCTCGCAGTTTGACTACGACACGAGCAAAGACATGTTGGCCAGTCTCGACATCGGCCCATCGAAGCCGGATCCCGTTGTCATCATTGGGACGAACGAGGAATCGGCGACGTCAATTAGCTCCTCCAAGCACCACCGGCTGATGAGACTTGCCGAGAAGGTCAACCTGGACAGCTGTTTGGCGGTTGGTTGTGCTGGGGCTCTGCTGAACGAACTCGAACGAAGACAGATCGCCGAGAACCCCTCGCCAGAAGGCGAGTCAGATGTGGCTTTCCGCGTGAGATCCGTCGAGATGAACACTGAGAGGATGACACTGCTTCTGAACGCCGATGCCATGATGTCGCTTCAGATCGTCCAGTCGGAATTACACCCAAACCCACAGACTCGCGCGTCGAATCGCTCGGAACCTACAGCCAAGGAGACTCTTTCTATCACCGGACTGCTTCAAGCCCTCGCCTCTAGTGCACAAGGGAAAAAGACACTTCGCAAGATGCTCCTCCGCCCGACAACCGATATCCGCCTCATCAATGAGCGACACAAGTGCATCGAGGTTTTTCTCCATTCCGAGAATCGTGAGACAGCAAACAACATGCGAAAACTGCTGCGGAAGCTGAAGAGCACAAACACTCTTCTCCGGCATGTGAGCAAGGGAGTCGACCGAATCCGGGGCCAACTGTCAGTCCGGATCGAGGATTGGAAGGCCGTGCTGAGGTTTGCGATGGCCGCGACGCAGTTGAAGCAGGCGGTACAGACTCTGAGGGGGGCTGAGAATATTCCCTTCCTTGCTCGGGTAAGACAGTCGTTGGCTTCACGATGGAATGCGATACTGACAAGGATAGATCCGCACTGAGATTGAGGTTGAGCGCTTCCTGCACATTGGTGATTGCATTATGCGAACCATTGATTTCCAGCTCTCCAGGGAGACTGGAATCACAGAAATCCTCCCAGGGGCAAGTGAGTATCTGGACGGACTGAAACATGAGCTGTCCGAGGTCTACCGTTTTCTCCCAGAATTGGCAGAGCACGTGGCCCGAGATGTGCCGCAGGAATTCGCCAGTTACATCCGCCATTGCACAGTTATGGCAGATCTGGGGTTCTTGGTTGCTGTCCAAAGAGATCCAGAGACAGGAGAAGGTACATATTACGGCCAGTATCATCCCGAGGGCGAGTGGACGCTGTTCCTGGTTACTGGGGACATAGCCTACTACAAGAACCAGGCCATGAGGGATCTCGATTCTCAGTATGGTGACTTGCTTGGACGGATTGTTGGTCAGTAAACCAGCACTTATTCGTCTTTGGGCTCAGCGCTGACCTGGTTGCCAGATGAGGAGATTGAGGTCATGATGGCTCTCGCAGCC
Organism: Mycothermus thermophilus; assembly: GCF_041956435.1. Taxonomy (NCBI): domain Eukaryota; kingdom Fungi; phylum Ascomycota; class Sordariomycetes; order Sordariales; family Chaetomiaceae; genus Mycothermus; species Mycothermus thermophilus. The sequence goes on from NW_027191428.1 coordinate 2,389,776, forward strand.
GCAGTTCTGCAGCACGAGCAAGCGGTAATGCACGCAGGCGAGCTCTTCGGAGAGCTTGACAGCTTGCTAGCCCTGGCATTGGCCGCGGAGAAGTACAACTGGACAGCGCCAACCATGACCAAGGACAACATCATAGACATTGCTGACGGCCGCCATCCCCTCCAGGAGCTCCTGGTACCTTCCTTTATCCCAAACGATTGTGTCATAGCTGGCGGACCGGGCCGGGGAAACGCTGAACACAAGATCAGAGACAAAGCGGCGCCATCCATGCTGATTCTAACAGGACCAAACAACTCAGGGAAGAGCATCTACATGCGGCAGGTCGCCCTCATCGTTTATCTGGCTCACACTGGCAGCTACGTTCCGGCCGCACATGCAACCATCGGCATTACGGATCGCATCCTCACGCGGATCGCGACAAGGGAGACAGTTGTCAACGATGAGAGCGCCTTCTTGGTAGATCTGAAGCAAGCCGCGTTCGCACTCAACTTTGGGACCCGGCGCAGCCTCTTCTTGATCGACGAGTTCGGCAAAGGCACAATAGCGGAAACCGGCTGCGCCTTGTTTGCGTCGTATCTTCACGAGCTCATGTTCTACGGTGCCAACCGACCCAAGGTCATTGCCGGAACCCATTTCCACGAAGTCTTTGAGCACAGCTTGATCAAGCCCAGCAACGAAGTGGCGTTCGCGCACATGGATGTCCATCTTGACTTGGATGCCAAGGACCCGGAGGATCGGATCACGTTCCTGTACCGCTTGGTTCCGGGTCGAGGACCGAGTCTGGGCATCATGCTCGCGGCGGCGATGGATATACCAACTCGCGTCGTTGAGAGGGCTAAGCACATATGTGCACTGCTGGGGAGGAATGAGAGCTTGATTGACGTGCTGGCGGTCCCTTCGGAGGAGGAGGAGAAGGAGTTGAAGCGTGCGGAGCTCATTGCCAGGAGGTTCCTGGCGTTGGAGATTCCGGACCCCAAGAGTAAGGAGGCGGAGAATATTCGGGAGATGATTCGTGACGTGCTCGATGTCAGAGATGAAGATCTGGAGGGGGAGTGAGGGACATTGTTTGTCAAGAGAACTTGCTCGTTGTGTCGGATGTATGGCGGTTGCTAAACATTTGCTTGCCCAGTGAAGTTCATGACGGGAACCTATGTATCGGCTTACCATTCATCGAGAGTTCAGTCAAAATGCTAGAACTTATCGTTCCCAGGCATATTTTGAATGAATTGGGTATCTATGTGAGAAATCCAAAAACCACTGCCTCCTGCGTCTTACGCCATGACCCCAATACTCGTACAACGCATCATCCTAATCATTCTTTTGACATATCCAAAATGTACATAAATATCATTAATCCATTACACATTATCCCCCCGTCCCATCCCTCATACATTGACCGGCCATCATCACCTCTGCATCAGCGCGCCCATCACAAAGAGGGGCAATGCCAATAGCATAACCAGAGGTTGACTGGTTGCTGACCCTACGGACCTCGGCGTCCCGAAGGGGTTTGTGTCAAAGATGCTGCCGGAGTCTTCGTCTTGGGAGTTGTCGGGAGTTGGATCGGGCTGATTGTCGTCTGTGATGGCGGCATCAGGCTGACTGCTTGATGTCGGGGTGGCCGCGGATGAGGAGGTTGACTCCCCAAGACCTCTGTCGCTGCCGGTCTTGGAGCTGCTCGAGCTAGTCTCCTGGCCCCTGTCGGGTGAAGAGGAGGTTGAGGTCTTGTTCTCCGTCTGCGTGGGGACCTGCGGCTTCTGCGTCGAAGTTGGAGTCGGCTGTTGCGGCGCGTTTGTTGTCGTGGGCGGTTGCGGTTTGGGGGTGGCGGTTGGCGTAGGCGTTGGCGTGTTCAGCCGCGAGATGTAGCTGCTGGCCAGCGTCTCGGCAGACTTGAGTTTGTGCTTGGGGATGTCGCGGTGCTTGTCATCGCAAAAGTCCTCGATCGGGTCGAGGAAGGAATTCTCCACGTTGCGCAGGTCGGCCTCGCACTTGAGGAAGAGGCACGAAATGACGCCGCTGAGGAGGTTGCTGCGCCGCGCCCCGTTGCACACGCACCACGCATTGGTCGCGACGCACCCGGTCTCGGCGATGCAGTTGCTCACGCAGGCGTTGAATCTGTTCTTGGTGGCCTCGGCGGAGGAGATGAGCGCCGCGCCGAGGAGGGCGAGCTGGATGTACTTGGCCAGCGCCATGGCGGAGGAGTGAGCCTAGGTGAGAGGCGATGACTTAGTCCCGAGAGGTTTGTCGTTGACAGGCGGGATGTCAAACTCGAGGCTCTGCTTGACAGGACTCGAGAGCCGGGAACAGGCCTAGGTAGGGCAGCTCTGCCGGGAGGGAGCAATTGAAGGTCTGGCGCGAGGTCAGCAACCGGGAAATATCTCGCGCCCTTTTCAGCAGCCTCCCCTCACGTGGCGAAGTAACCGGATAGACGGGTTGGGGAAGGCCGTCGCTGTCAAGGCGGCAGAGATGGAGGTGGCAGCGCGGTCGTGGCAAGCTATGTTCCTGTCGATCGGCCCCCTTGTCGCTGAGGGTCACCCCCTGCACGACAGCACAAATCTGAAACACAGCGACCGGGCACCATCACATCGGCCCCATGCACCTTGATAAAGTTCCGGAGACGCAGCCAATGGAGGGCTCAAAGAAGCCCAGCAGCCCGCACAGGCGTCCAAACAAGTTGGAAGCGAAATCTCGCAGCCTGTGATCCAAGGCTTCCGGATAAAAAAAAGTGAACACAATGCACCTCGGGAGATTCAATTGGAGGTGGCCAAGGTCGCCTCGATCTCCCGTCCATATGAGCCTCTTGTCCCCCAAACGAGCTCCGAGGCTTGCTAAGCACAGTAGCACTCGATACAACTTGAATATTGCTGTACCACAAAAAAATGTAGAACCAATTGACCAGATTCATCTCGTCATTTGAGCAGTTTACAGCGGTTGACAACTCCTCCTGCCCCTCTTCAACCCCGGACTTGCCGGCGAGCTGATGTGGAGCGAGAGCCGAGAGTCGCGGAGACCGGGGTTGGGCTGGAGCTGTTCACGGCTGCCGAGCCGGGCCTTGCGGAACGGAAGGGGCCCCTGTCCGCACCCCACCAGCCCACAGCCCCAAATCTTATCGATAAGATCAAACTTCACGGTTGCATCGAATTTCACGTTCACCAAAAGCAGGAAAGAAGACTTGCATCAAGAAGCAAAATCAATCCTCAATCCGCCTCTCCAAACCTTGATTCCGGAGACACCAAGTCTCCGATTTGAGAACCCCCGACAATGGCACCGACAAAACCAAAATCAAAATCCCACAAAGACAAGGCGAAAAACAAGGCCCGAGCGAAAGCGGCCGCGCCCCTCATCAACCCCCGCGAGCTCCTCGTCCAAGCCACAACCCACCTCGAAGAAGGCGACCCAGAGACCGCCGCAAGGATAGCACGCACTGCCTATGAGAACATCGGAGAGACCGGGAGGCAAGCGGGCGCCGCGCTCACTCTTCTCGGCCACATCTACGTCGAGCTTGGCGAGATCGACACCGCCCGCAGCTTCTTCCTGAAAGCCGTCAAAGTCGACGAAGATGGTTCGCTCCCTGAAGACGTCGGCGGCGGGGCAGAGAAATTCCTCTGGCTGGCACAGCTGAGCGAAGAGGGCGGGCAGGACAGCGTGGCCTGGTTCGAGCGCGGCGCGGCGGTGCTGCGCAGGCAGATCCAGGAATTGACAGACTCGCTCGACTCGCGGCCGCAGTCGCGCGATGTGCAGGAGGCGGCGATCGTGGACAAGCGCCGGCGACTTGCGGACGCGCTGTGCGCCGTCGCAGAGGTCTACATGACCGACCTCAGCTGGGAGGAAGACGCCGAGCAGCGCTGCGAGGCTCTCATTACCGAAGCTACCCTGCTGGCGCCCGAGTCGCCCGAGACGTGGAGGACGGTGGCCAACGTGCGCATCTCGCAGACGCGCGTCGACGAGGCCCGCGAGGCGCTGAAGAGGAATTTGAGTCTGTGGTGGGATCTCGAGCCGGAGGACCCCGCTGTTCCGGCCTTCCCGGCGAGGATCAGCTTGGTGAGGCTGCTCATCGAGGTTGAGATGGAGAAGGAGGCAATTGAGGTCACGGACCGCTTGGTGCTTGAGGATGACAGGAGCGTTGAGGCGCTGTATCTTGGGGGTTATGCCAAGTATCTGCTGGGAGATAAAATGAAGGCCCAGGCCCAGGGCAAGCCGGAGGATGAGGAGGCTTGGAAGGCCCTCTGGCGGTCATCGAGGAAATGGCTCACGCAGTGCCTGAAGGTCTTCCAACAAGAGGAGTATGAGGACGAGCGGTTGGGAGAGCACGCGCGGGAGTTGAAGGAGTCGATCAACAGCGAGCTCGGAACGCCGGCTGAAGAAGAGGAGGATGAGTGGGAATCTACGGATGACGAGGAGTGGGAAGGCATAGAGGACGGTGACGAGGATACGGAGATGCAGTGAGGGCTTGCTCGGGCGCGTTTCGTTAGTTTGGGGGAGGGCCAGTTGGCGATGACTTATATCTCGTTGATATCATGATGCTGTTGACAAAATACCAGAGCGACTCGGGCGGGGAAAACCATAGGATAGAGGTTGGAGTCATGTCAGCTTTCTTCACTGCGACAAAACATGCGGTTTCTGCTGGGGGTCCTGGTCCTTCGAATTGAGATAGATATGTTGACCAGTTCTTGTCTCTGCTTCTTCCACTATGAAACCGGCCAGCGGCCTCAGCTATCTCCGACCTTGAGTTTCTGTACCCCGTCTACTGGTACTCCGTCATCGTCAGCCTCCTCCTGAGCAGTAGTGGCGAGACCCTGTTGCCAAAGCTGCTTGCCTGTCAGCCTCACAGGCTCTTTTATCCTGGCCTTCTTCATCTCTGCCGCCTTTTCCTCCTCCTCCTTGATCCTTGCATCCTCCATCTCCTTGAGGAAGGCTTCCCTCCACTTCATGAACGTCTCACGGGTGACCGGAGTCCCGTGGAACTTTTTGTTTTCCTCTCGCTCCGCCGCGAGAATGGCCTCCTCGTGCGCCTTCGCGGCGGCTTCTTTGCGCGATTCCACCAACTGCTCGGCGGCCTCCTTGAGCGCTGATACGATCGTAAAGACCATGGCCATCCCCAGGTTTTCTTCAATTGTTGACTCCAGACCCTTTAGGAGTTGCTCTTTGTCTTCGGAAATATTGAGGAACTCGTGGGGTGTTGAGCCTTGGGGCGCAGATAGCTCGAGGTGCGGCGCCTTGTCGGGGTACTCCTCTGGATACCGGACTGTGAGGAGCAGGACTGGGGGCTCCTCGTTGTCATCTGGAAGATCGAGTTTGATTGATATCCTGAATTCGGTCTCGGATATGTCTGACAGAGGGAAAGCGAGGTCAGTCAATGCCGAGAGAAGAAAATAGCAGTCAGTTTGAAGGTACCTGTGATCTCCTCGGGGAAGATGGAGTCGAGGACCTCCCGCTCCTCAATTTGTTCCTCACGCCCCATGTTTTGAGTATGTGTGGGTGCCTATTCGAGAAGAAGAAAGGTCTGAAGAGTGAACAAGGTATTAAGTCTGGGCCAGTACCTTGTAGAGGTCGTCTTACCAAAGCGTTCACGATGCAAGAAAGCTGGAGGAGGGGCAGCAGCCAAGAGAATGTGGGGCACAATTGGTGGGGTTGGCTGCAGGCCCTGGCTTCTGCGGTCTCTCACCGCCCGGCAGAAACAGGGATCGGTCCCCTGCAAGTCCAGAAAAAAATCAGATGGCAATGCAAGAGAAAGCAACCTTCGCAGAGCAATCGCAAACATTCAAGGCCGACATCACTCACGACATTGTCGAAGTGCACACACATTCCTCGACAATGGCGGCCAAACACTCCGATTCTGCCTCTCCTGCCAAGAGGAAAGCCTCTTCGAATGACAAACATGGCGATGATTCCCGCTCCAAGAAAGCAAAGACGTCCAATGAGTCCAAGCGTCAGAGGCGCGACGACGAGGCGGGTGCCAGGTCGAATGGTGATGGCGATGGCGCTCCTAGCCTGAAGAAGGCCCGCCCCAACCAGGATTTCAACAAGTCAAAGCCCAATGGCAAGCCCAATGGAGGTTCGTTTCTTGCCTCATCCTTTCAGCGACAGTCTGTGATTCTGACCATCTCTCAGCGATGTCCTCTCGTGAGGCGCATCAGAAGCAGAAGCAGCTCGCCCAAGAGCGCAAGGCCGCGAAGCCCCTAGCCGACGAGGTGCATCGGACGAAGAAGCTCTGGGAACGGCTGCGCCGGAAATCGCATGTGCCCAAGGAGGAACGCCAACAGCTGGTCGACGAGCTGTACAGCATCATCACCGGGCGCATCAAGGACTTCGTGCTGAAGCATGACGCCGTCCGTGCCGTCCAGACAGCCATCAAGTACTCGACCCCGACACAGAGGAAGCAGATCGCCAAGGAGCTCCAGGGTACCTACGCACAGCTCGCCGAGAGCCGTTATGCCAAGTTCCTCGTCGCGAAGCTCCTTGTTACGGGAGACGAGGAGATTCGCGACCTCATCATCCCCGAGTTCTATGGAAAGGTCCGGAAGCTCATCAATCACCCTGAAGCATCGTGGATCCTCGACGACATCTACCGCCAGGCCGCCACCAAGGAGCAAAAGGCTCACCTGCTTCGGGAGTGGTATGGACCTGAGTTCTCTCTGTTCAAGAGCGACAGCGGCAAGGAGGTCACGGCAGAGCTCTCCAAGATTCTTGAGGAGGAACCGAGCAAGCGGGTGCCTGTTATGAAGTACCTGTTTGACATGACCAACACTCTCATCCAAAAGAAGATGACGGGCTTCACGATGCTCCACGACGCAATGCTCCAATACTTCCTCAATCTCAAGCCGGAGAGCGAGGAGCTCAAGGAGTTTTTTGAGACCATCAAAGGCGATGAGACTGGCGATCTGCTCAAGAACATGGCCTTCACCAAGTCGGGAGCGCGCCTGGTCTGCTTGCTTCTGGCCCACGGCAATGCCAAGGACCGCAAGCAGATCATCAAGACATACAAGGACACGATCCAACTGATGTGTGCCGACCCTCATGCCCACATGGTCCTCCTGGCGGCTTACGACGTTATCGACGACACGGTCCTGACCTCCAAGACTATCTTCCCGGAGCTCCTTGGGAGGAACGAGGAGAAGAATCTCGAGAACATCATTCCCCTGGCCAATGACCTCAACGCGCGTATCACGGTCTGCTACCTCTTTGAGGGACCGTCGAGGGCGCTCTTCCCAGCCAGCCATTCCTACGACTTGGAGCTCCTTGCCGAGATCCACGAGATTCGAACGAAGACAAGCAAAAAGGACCCCGAGGTCCGCCGCAAGGAACTTGTGGCTGCCATCTCCCCGCCTCTTCTGGCCGCGGTGGCAGCTTCGCCGGCAGACCTCGTGGCCACGTCATTTGGATGCCAATTCGTCGCCGACGTTCTTCTGGCGGCAATCGGCGACAAGAAGGCTGCCCTCGAGGCAGTTGCTTCGACAGCCGCAGGCGATCCGAACAAGCAACCCGAGGATGCCGATCCGTTGTATCCTCCACCACCCCATATCTCCCTTACGACTCACGGCGGAAAGATGTTCAAGACCCTCATCGCTGGTGGGCGGTTTGACAAGGCCGCCGGCTGTGTCAAGAGGGTTGACCCGCCGCTGAACTTTGCTGACATCCTCTATCCTGTCATCAAGGATTACATTGTTCAGTGGGCCACGGGACCGAGCTCTTTCACCGTGTTGGGACTCTTGGAGGCTCCTGACTTCTCGTCCAAGAAGGAGTTGATTAAGATTCTCAAGGCGAACAAAAAGGTCCTTGAGGAGGCGGCCAAGGGAGATGCCTCCAACGCTGAGGAAACGAAGAAGGAAGGGAAAGAGTTAAAGAAGAAGCGCAAGGAACCTGCGCCTGAGAGGGAGAAGGCCAAGTCGGGTGGAAATATGGGAGCAAAGTTGATCCTTGAGAAGTTGGCTGCATAAAAGACTCCTTTGGTTATTATTACCTGGGAAAAGGGGGTTCTACTTAGCTAGGTGCCATGTCTGGTAATCGACTGTCAATCAAGCGGTGTATTATTTTGTGTTATATGACTGTGACACTTTTATGTATGACAACACAACCGACAGAACTTTCGTGGACTCTGTCAGGAGGTCCTCCAATTCTCCAGTTGATCTCGATAATCCGTGACAAAGGCCTCAACTTCCAATTTTTTTGACACACTCGAGGGGAATGAAAGGAGTTTCACAAACAGCAGAGGGGACGTTTTCCTGGACATCGAGGGTTGGGTCTTCAATCATCGGACGGACGAAGTTGGTCCAACTCGACTGCCTCGCTCCAATATAAGGTTGGACAAACGGGTTGACAATCACTTCACGCTACCCGCGGCCTCTGATTTGGCACTGTCGAACCTATCCATCCTGTCCTCCTGCTGTTACCGAAGCAGCGTGCCAGTTGGAGGTCTGTACTCCCTCCCTCCCCTAGGACCCTTCGTTCTCCCTGAGCACCAACAGCGAGCAATCGTCCTGTGGGAATTGCGTTTTCACCGACCCCATCGCCCAACTCAGGGATCTGCTTACGATTCCTCGGCTTTTCGAATCCACAGAGAAAATTATCAGCAGATCCGCAAGTATCCATCTGGTGGAGAGTTGTGTACTGACACAGGTGGAGTGAGTTCGACCTATCGCCATGACGGTGACGGTGACAGCGGTTACCCTTAACGGCAAAGATCAGGAACGCGAGACCCAAGGCGGATGTTCCTGGTTCGGATGTATCTCTACAGCTCCATCCTACAGCGTCTGCCGACATATTGATCCCGGTCAAGAAGAAGACTCCATCGGCGGCGAGCAACTTCTTTTGCTCGCCAGGTCCCAGAGCGAGGATGACGACGAGCCGAAGAAAACCAGCAGCGGCAACAGCAGTCACGAAGACCATACAACAACAACCCCGACAAAACCCAGCGCTACCGATACCACCCTGACGACCTCGGTGAGAGAGACATCCGAGCCATCTTCTTCCTCTTCGTCTCACTCTCACACCTCACCACCACCACCGCCGGCGCCGCCTACCTCCTCCTCCACCACCGCCACCTCTACCGCCCACGAACCATTTCCAACCGACTCCCCAACCTCAGGTGCAACCATCGCACCGCCACCCGCCACCACCATCCCCGCCTCTCCCTCCCCATCCGACACCCAACCCCCCGCCAGCCATGGGGTGACCCTCTCCATCAGTGCCCTGGTGGGCATCGTGGTCAGCTGCGCCGCGGTGTTCCTCTTTGCTGCGCTGAGCGCGTACATGTGGTGGCGCCGATACCGGCGAGACAAGAAAGAGAAGGAAAAAGCCGGTGATAAGGGAGGGGGAGGAGGAGGAGGAGGGAGAGGAGGAGGGTTGTGGAGTGGATTCTCGAGGGGCAGTGGCAGCCAGCGCCATCAACAGCACCAACAGCAGCAGCTCGGGAACCAGCAACCGCTGGTTGACGAGGACCAGTTCCCGCTGGGCATGGACTCGGTGTTTAACCCCATGGCGCAAAACGGGCCGGGGAGTGTGTTTGATCGGGCTCAAGGTATGTATAGGAGGAGCAGGAAGGGGGTTTGGACGAGGAGGGTTCTACCAATTGGAGATGTGACTAACAAGCCTTGTTTCTCCGCAGGGTGCATGGGAAGTGTGAACAGCATGCTCGGCAGGAACAGCATCAGCAGCGATAGTCCCACACAACTCGGCAGTCATACCGGCGTAGGGACATCCAAAATGTCACCCGAGATACCGCCAACAAGCCCCGTAGAGCTGGACTCGGTTCCCGTCGGCCGGGGCACCGCCGCTCCAGCCCGCCCGGAGAAAAGAGCAAAACCAGAAACTAGGGGTTCGTGGTGGGGAGAGGAGAACTCGGTGCTCAGAGCAACACTCAACGCGACGGAGCAAGAGCGGAAGGCGGGCATGTACGCAAACAGCTGGTCCAAGTTTCAGGGCGTTCAGCTTTAATGGCGTTTGGGTCGGAGTCGGATATGCAAGGAGGGCTGCAAGGTTCATAACATGACGAAAAATAAGAAACCCCTTCTGTCAAGAATGGCATTGGCCTTGAATTCGATGTCAATAACGGAGACGCTTCTCCGAGCAAGTACGTCGGATATCACAGAAGAACTAATGTAAGGTAGGACGTCCACCAGAGACAGCCTCCATAACGGCCTCAAGTAATGCGCTGCTCCGTGCAACCAAGAGTCTTCAAGGATGGTTTTGATCATCCGGGTATTGTGACTGACAAAATAAAAAAAAACAAGAACGCACCTAATGTTTCCCAACCGCGATACGCCGTGCCAATGCTGATACATTCCCCCGCCAGTGTGTGTTCCCACATGTATGAGCGCACCTCTCCAGGCATAAGGGTCACGTCCATGATCCATGGATCCGGCGCCATTTCCTCCTAGGACGGAATGTCAATGAGGCACCCAGGGTGTCTCCGAGTCAAGTTCAACCAAGCTCAACATCAAAGCATCAACCTCCTTGAACCGTTCCAGCTCATCAGCTCATAAGCTTCGCCATCTCGTCGAGCAGCTCCTGCAGGTCCTCATCGCTAATCTTGTCCGCGATCGATGGGATCATGGTCTTGCACTCGTCGGCGCTATCGCAGCAAAGAGAGCCTAAACATGGAAAAAAAAACAGACAAAGTCAGCATGTCATTCCCCTCCCCCAAACCAAAGAATACTATATATCCATGGAAAATACCTACCGATATGCGCCCTCTCAAACTTGGTCAGCTCCTTGTGCGAGCTCAGCAACCGCTCCACCGCCTCGACGTTCTCCTTCTGCTTGAACCGCGCAAACGCGTCCAGGTACTCGAGCGTCTTGATGAGCACCTCAGTCTCGTTGCGGTCCTTGCGGTCCTTGCGCCGCTTGGCCAGCAGCGCGTTGAGCACCAGGTTCGCCTCGCTCAGCGTCAGGGTGTCGACGTCCTCGAACTCGCCCAGCTTGAGCACCGCCCCCACCTCCTCTTCGCCCGGCGGCGGCGGCTTAGAGCGCGACGTTGGCGCGTGGTTTTGGTCGGACATGTTGCTTGGTTTCGGTGTGTTGAGTAAGTATGGGTTGTTGTTGTTTTGGAAGTCTCGAGGGGGTGAAAGAGAGAGAGAGAGAGAGAGAGAGAGAGAGAGCAGCGT
>NW_027191428.1:2401641-2491175 GCF_041956435.1 Mycothermus thermophilus
AGGAGAGAGAGAGAGAGAGAGAGAGAGAGAGAGAGAGCAGCGTCGTCTCAAGTAGAAGCGGCTGCGGTGAGATGGAAAGTTGTTTGGTGGACTCGAGGAATCTGGAAACTTCGATCAACGGTTGGATGGTGAGATGACTCGACAGCGATTGCACCTTGTGGGTTTGGAAACACGAATACCGTCTTGTTCTTGTTCGGTGCGATGCTGTATAGGTCGGCTGGTTTGTTGTTCTGGGATGGAAACTGGCTGAACAAATGATGATGGAGGATTGGTGTCGCGTGCAGAGACATATCCAGGCGAATGCCAAGACTCCCACCACAGTGCGCAGGGGTCCATGCTTGTGAATGTGGGTCCCATCTCCCCAGCTTCCTCAGGCCCCACAGCCCCAAAGCTCTGGATCAGGTCCAGGACAAAGAACAGACCTCAGCTCTGAGCGCCAGGACAAGTCGGGACCGGCTCCGCAACTGGATGCTTGCTTGGGCACGCCACCTCAGTTACCCACAGTCACGGGACCAAGTCAAGTCAACCAGCTCTCAAGATAGGTACTTCTCAAGTCAATCTCATTACTGTGTAGTGTAATGGGGTCTGCGTTGAGAAACCCATTGGCCACCCGGGGTAGAATGCATGCTAGGTCACCGTCTTTGCATCCCCGTCTCATCCTGCCGCCGTGCAAGAAATGCTCTGTGCGACCATCTCTAGTGCCGGGTATTGTATTGTACACACCCGGGCTAGGTGTGGGAGACCCTGAGCGAGTGACAGACCCTCCACCCCACCCGGCTGTCTTACATCCCAGTATTCGACTTCCATTCCATGTGAAATCCTCGTCCTCCCAATCCCGTTCCAACGTGGCCTCGACTTGCGCCTCCCCACCAAGCTTCGCCCCTCTATCATGTCCCCTTGCCAGCCCCAGTTTGCCATCAGCACAGCTGAGGCGTGCTGGCACAAACCCGATGAAGCCAAGGCACAGGCCACGCAGCCTTCGAGGGGTATCCCAACGCCAGAAATCCTCTCCAGAGTCCAGACACCACGGAACTTTCTGCAGCACCGCCGCATGAAAACCACAAAGTGCCACTCACCCACCACCTTAGATGGCGGAGAAGACGAAGAGCTAGAAGCAGAATGTTAGCAAGAACAAGGCCTATCGTCTAGGTGAAACGTAGAGGGTGGGGAAGAGCTTACATTGTTGGTCGCGGCGATAGCAATGCTGTCTTCAAATGGATGCCAGCTCATGTGCAGGATCTTCTTGTTGAAATCGATCTGGTCGGCGTCTGTCTCCTTGCGCATTCTCTGGCCCTGGCCCGCCGCTGGGCTTCCCGCCCGTGAACCACCCCTCCTGCCGTTAGCCGTGGGGCTGCCGGATGAGTTGATGGGCGTTGGAACTCCAATCTTCTTCGCCTTGAAAGCGGACTTGTCCGCCTGCAGCACAATCTCGATTTCCTGGTCTGGATCGGATGGGTAGATCATGAAGTTGTTGTTGTAGCTTCCCGTCATGACGTTCTTTCCATCGCCTGAAAAGACCACCTCGAACTTGTCGAAGATGCTGTCGTTCTCGTACGTGTCGCAGAGCCTTGGCCTCAGGTGCTCGTGGATCGGGATCGTCTTGATGGGCTGCCTCTCCATGTTCACGTCCCAGATCTTGACCGTCAGGTAGTCGCGTGAGAGGATATACCGTCCGTCATACGAGAAGCGGACATCTGAAATGGACGAAATGATCTCGGAAAAGAAGGACCTAGTCGATGGGTCTTCTTCTTGCTCGAACACTATCGCCCCGAACCCCCAGGGTTAGCACACAGGTCGACGCCGCAAGATCTGGGAAAAAGACAAAAAGGCAAGGGGAACCCACACTTGGCATGCTGGTCGCACAAAGCACTCTGCCGCATGTCGGCAAGCTTGATGGTTCCCTTGGAGCTGGCATACATGAACCAGTTGCAGCTTATGGGGTGGAATTCGGCAGCGGTGATGACCTCGGTCAGCTCCTCCATGTTTGCAGGCTTGATATCCACAATGTTGAAGCTCTGATCTTGAATATTGAGGTTCCAGAGGTTGATGCGCAAGTCGTCACTGCTGATGAAGGTCTCGCCATCGCTGTTGACCGAGATGCTGTTGATGTGGTAGGCATGGGCATTGGCATAGGTCCGGCGCGGCACAGCCGCCACGACGGTATCGTGGTGTGTAAGCCTAGGCAGCTTCAGGTCGCTGGCGGAGCGAAACTGAACCTGTAACGGACGCGGGGCCCCTCCTCCGCCAGCGATGCTCCCAGGAGTCAACTCATGGGAGAGATTGTTCTCGGCCACCACCTTGAGAGACTTCTCAAACACTTTCCACAGCTTGATAGTTTTGTCGTTGGTGGACAACAAAAAGTGTGAGGCGTTCTGTCGCCGGCACCACTTGATCTTGTTGATCTTCTCCTCTATCTCGAGTGACTTGAGGTAATCGAACTCGGGCTCGTGAGACTGAAACTCAGTGTGGAATTTGTATTCACAGGTTTTTTTCTGGTCATAGCATCAAGAAGAGCGGGTCAGGAACGGCTGCTGGGAGGATCGCAAGGGAAGCAGAAGAAGGAAGCTGGACTGACTGTCTCATTACGTTCGAAAAGAACCACACGTCCGCCCTTGTCGCCCGTCGCCAGGTAGTTACCGGTATGGTCAAATTCGACGGTCGAGATGATATCGGCTGGATTAGACTACTGTCAGCATGCCTCTATTCTGGCGCGCATCGGATCCGGGTCGAGGGTGGCAAAGATGTGAAAAAAACTGCAGGAGGAGGTGTCTTGGTCGGGTTCAGTCAACCATGTCCGCGTCCGCCGTACCTTCTGTGATGTCCTCTACATCTCCCTTATCGCCGAAGCACCTGCGATGGTCCAACACATCAGTCATCAATCGGAAAACTTGGAGAGGGGAGCCAGGGACAGCTCTTACTGCGTGAACTTCCATGTCGGCATGTTGGTTTCTGTGTCCACCATCTTGCCGTCCTAGATAACCGGGCAACGAAGAGCCCAGCTCTGCCAATAAGTTGTCCTGGAAAGATGACACCGGAGGTTGTCGCGGGGGAGGAGAGCTGAGATCGTGGGTATGGAGCTGGAGGTAAAAGAAGGGCGCCCCGCGGATCGGTCCGGCGTCAGGGTTGTACTGAGGCGGGGTTCGTTTGAATGCACTGGGGTCCGTGGGAGCTGGGCAAAGCTGGCACGATGCAGGGCGTTTTGTTGATGGAGGAGGCGGAGGAGCGCGGGGAGAAGTTGGCAGATGAAGGATGGGGCCGACACGCGTGGATTGGGATGGGGTGAAAGTCGGCGGGGAAAGATGCGATATCGACTGGGCCACTTTTTGACGGATGTTCGCAGCAGCCAGAGCGGCAATCAAAAAGGAAGGCGAAAAAGAGGCTGAATGACTTGGAGCCGAGCCCTGGCAGCAAAGACGCCCGCTCAGTACCTAAGGTATGTCGCACGGCTTGTGCAAAGAGGACGGATCTTCAAAAACAAACGTAGGTACGTTGTGTATGGTTGTGGTGGGGGAGGGAGGGGATGGGGTAGCGGATAGACTCAAGCCAGCGGCTGGGGCTAAGGTGCCAGGTTGAAGGTGGTTGAGCTTTGGGGGTTGCAGGAAATAAGGTGAAGCCGGGTTGCGAGCTTTGAAAATGACGGGAGCCCGCGTTGGCACAATGATGCTGGTGGTGTGCCCAAATCGGCCAGACGTTGGGGACTGGACACTTGCTGGGCCAGGCCCAACCTGGAACTGGGAACCTGAACCGGCACCAGGCTCCATGGCGCTTGCTACTGTGTACGAGTAGACGCACAATGCTGAGATGGATCCACAGTGCCCTTAACTGTTGTCCAACAAAGTAAGCCACCTCGGGTACGGATGCAGAATGCAGGTCACAAAAGACGTGTTACTACTTCATGTCCCTTCTTCTTCAAAAGACAAAAGGGACTTGGGAACAGCCATCTTCTGCTGTTACACTCACGATAAATCACCGGGCTTGTTGCCGGCTACTGGGGAAACTACCGGGTCGTAAACTTTCAAGTCTTGAGATGAAGCGGTAAGCAGCTTGAGAGAGCTGCCCACCTGGTACCCGACGTCACAGACCATCATGGATTCTGGAAACATGGAAGTCATGGAAAGAGAAGTGGAGTCATTTTCGGCCATTGGAACTCACTTTTTGACTCTCCAACCCCTGGACTTGTGAGAGGCATCTTGACTGCCGGACTTAGGCGATGTTTTCTCTCGACCCCTGACCCTCTTTTGCAGAACAATCACTTGCTAAACTAACCCTGGATGGAACACGATTTAACCATCCCAGGGACCCCATCAGCAGCTCGAGAGAGACACTGTCAACTTCAATTTACCGTTGCCATTGTCCACCACAAGTCAACATGGGGGACGAACCCGAGAAGCACGATGTCAAAGGCAAAGGCAAAGCCCGGGATTCCGACTCGGGCCCTGACCCGGGCTCGACCACCACCTCTGGGTCTGGTGCTCCAGAAGGAGAAAAGACAGCCCGCGAAACACTCTCCCATATGGTCCAGTCAGCAGCATCTTTCCTGATGTCCGGTCCTCCGTCGGGCCTTGCTGGCACAAGCGAGAAGGGAGGGACATCAACGTCCTTGGCTGGCGAAGCCCTGGCACGAGCAGCCGAGAGCTCTGTCCATTTACGACCAAATGCTGGACCGAGCGGACAAGCCACTACCATTAGGACGGGCCATACCGAGGAGCATATCGCACGAGAAGAGGCTTCTTTCGCGGCATTCCTAGACAGCAGCGACGCACCTGCGTTGTCAGAACCGAGTCATCCATCGGCGGTACTTCAGCCTACTGCTGCCGCCACTCATCCTGTTGCCGCGACCACAGAGGACCTTAGGACCTGGGGTCCCACCCCGCGTTCAGTCGAAGAGCAGCAGGCTCGAGATGGCGCAGACGTTGTTGCCTTGTTGGAGGCGGACGACCCTCTTGATGAGGTGTTCGAGCAGGTTAACGAACCTGCCGCGACCATGGCCGACGTGGAGGCATTGCGAAGAGCGCTCTTCAGCAGCGACAGCCACTCCGGTATTTCTTGGGACAACGTGCTCAACTTCATCCCGGACTATCTTCAAGCTTCACAGGGAAGCTTCGCACCCAGTGGCGGCGATCTCTCCATGCACCTGGGAACCGATAATCCCCAAGAGGCCTGGGACACCTGGATCAACCAGTGGTCGCGGGTCTTAACCAACTATCAGGACGAGGTCTGGGGCGATCTCGGTGACCTGGTAGCAGAAGCCCGCGCCGAGATTGAGAGGATCAAGCTGGCACAGCCCGACGAGAAGCCCCCCGAGCCAAAGGCTCTGTTGCGGCTCCGCGCCATCCTCGGTCACCTAAGAGGAGCTTCTTCTTCTTAAGCTTCGAGTATGTTCTCTTCCTGCATGCCCTCTTCCGAGATATCCCAAAATCACGTGTCGCGGGAACATGGCATGATAGCACAGTCGCAGCAGCAGCCAAGGCAGAGGAGTGCCCCGCGCGTCGTGAGCCTTGGCGTTGCATCCATTACCCCGCCGTCGCCCACCGCATTGGGCCGAGGGTGGGTGGTGGGGGTTGGTTGCTGGGCCAGCGACAAATGACATCACTGACTTGATTGTTCGGTTGTGGTTGGCTGGCAGCCCTCCCTCCGAGCCAGCCAGCCTCGCCTCGCTGACGCCCACCACGCACCTTGCTGGGCCAAGCGCTTTCCAAGGTTTCCCGAGTGCTGCGTTGGACAATTCAGCGGTAGAGGTTGGGTTCAAGAATGGAGACATAACACAACACACCGCCTGGGTTTCTCGGATACCTAGCTCCTGGTTGTGCTGCTGGCCCGCAATCCGCGGCGACCTCAAATAGGTACACCTCGTCGCTTGTTGTATGTATATTTACTTAGTTTTTCACTATATGCCGTTGTTGGTTTATATCCAACCTTTGGATATCGACGACGATCACATCCGCGGTCTGACGTTGAACCTTCATCAACCGTTCCTGGGCCGATCACAAGGATTGATTACTTTCAAAGCTGCCTAGATCTCATAGGCCATATTTCCTAAGCCAAACCCTATTCGTTGTTCACACTGGTAGCAGCGTCAAGATTGGAGTTCAAGTCTCCAAGATGAGCCTCCCACGAGTGCGGAATCCTGCTCAGACCACCCTTCGGGGGCTGATGGGACTGTTGATATCTTCACATATATCAGCAGTGTATGCCAGCCCACAACCCTTCCTCCCCGTCGAGACCGGAGTCGCTGTTGCAAAGCGCCAGGAATGCATCGCAGACTACTTTAGCTGCGCCGACCAAGGGCCCGCCTTCGAGGGCACCTGCTGCCGAAACAATGAGTACTGTGCCCTCGACGTCAACAACAACCCAGGCTGTTGTCCCAATAAGTGAGTCACACCACCAGATAAACTCTGTCATTTACTCGCACTAACCCCCTCCCCAGCGCCGTCTGCACCGGCACCGTCCCCGAGGGCGCCAGACCCACGCCAGAACCAACCGCAATCACAATCTCCTACGTTCCCAACATCTACTTCTCCTTCCCCTACATCGACACCTACTTCCCCGACTGGTCGTACTGCACCGCCGCGCTGAGCCAGTGCAACGCCAACTACGAGGCCTGCACGTCCCATCTCGGCGGGCTGCCGGGCGGCAACGGGGGTTACGCCGTGACCATTGTCGTGCAGGGAGGCAGAGGGACAACCATCACAGCAGGAGCGGAGTTCTCTTATGATATGGCGACGGCGACGAGCATCTGTAAGGGCTTTCTCTTCTTGATCGATTGAGCCGGGGAACGCGGACTGACTGTATATCAGGCCATAGTTTATCGAGCGTTGCCTGCCACGGGCTTCATTCCGATATGTGCACCTTGTCGTGGACAACCCAATCGGGCTTCTATTTCGGCACAGCTCCTGCCAACGCGGCGGCAAGACCAACCGCAGCGGCCGCTGCAGCGTGTGCTGGGCTGGTCGGGGCTGTTGCAGTCGGTGTTGGAGTGGGCGTGTGGTAGGAGACCAGGACACTCCTTGGTCATCTTCTTGGTGTCGGTGCGCTTCTTGGACCTGGCTGGCAAGCAGGATTCGACAGTTCACGGTTTTCGTCTCGGCATTTCTACAGGTGATGTCTGTCATGTATCTACGAAGTCACGACGTGATGAGTATATGAGTATGTATAATAACAAAGTCATGACATCTTAATTCTCATCTCATCGTTTGTCCTTCTTCTGAATTCCAAGGCATTCATAGTTCAGATCAAACTTCAGAGAAATCCCGTGTTGGTCAGCCGGGTTAAGAACGACGCAAACCAGGACGAGGTAGAAAAGGTTGGGACGATTTCTTGTTGACAACTTCATTGAATCCATCCTCTCCTTACTCTACGAGTACATACGGAGCCTCTGGAGTAATTAAACAAGGTACCTACATTTATCCATCCCAGAAATGACAAAAACGGATCATGATCCAAAAATCACCCATCAAAAGAACCTTTTGTACGCCATCGCTAATCTCCAGACCCAAATATCAAGACACTCCATCCCATCGAAACAAAGCAGTAGTACCTATCAAATCCAAACAAAGAAACAGTCCAAACAAGGCCTCAAAATAACACAAAGCTCAAGCCATCATCTACCGCTTCGGATCTACCACTTCAGCTGACGACGCACCAAGGAGATCGACCTCCCGATCTACCCTCCTAACGCTTCCCTGGTTGACAAACCCGTAACCGGCGGGAGGGTTGCTTTGAACCAAGTCGATCGGAACAAACTCATCCGTTGGAGCCGTGGATGAACCTGAGACCGCCGTCTTTTGCGAAGGCGTCCGCTGGAACGGAAGGCGTGCTGTCGTCGTCGTGGCGGATGCCGAGTGAGAGGCGAGATTTGCGCGGGGAGGCTCCGACATGGGTGACGAGGAGGGTTGCTGCCGGTCGTGGTGGTATTGTTGTTGTTGCTGCTGCTGCGACCGCGCTTGCGACTCGGCTGCCCTCCATGAGTTACGCTTGGAGCTCTTCCGAGGGACTTCGGGCACGGGGAGATCGTCGGAAACAGCAACACCAATCTGGCTCGCTTCAGGCTTCGCCTGCTGGGAGGACATGTCGGGGGTAATGGCGCCTGAGACGGTCGTCGCAAGGGGCGTGTACGGAGTACTGGACTCGTCTGGACTAGATTCTCCAGACGTGCGCCGAAGGCTCAGCCTCTCTTGCTCGGGGGACGCCACACGTGGCCGGGTGTCATTCTTTTGTCGGTTGTTGTCTTCATCGTCGGACTCGATGGGTCCGTTGCGCAAGACACCCATGGCAACCGGTATCCCTTGAGGACCCCTCTCATCCTCCGACTCTCCAAGATTGGCACGCATGGCGGGAGGCATCCGAGTGCTTCTAACCACCTCGAATCCTTTCCCTTTATCTTTCTTCCTCTTCCCAAAGATTCCCCATAACCAGCTGCTAGCAGCGGAAATGGGTTTCGTTGGGTCAGCAGGGCCAGTCCTCAATTTCCGGTTGGGGGCATCCGAGTTCAACCTCTCTCCCCGAACACCGTAATAGAAGTCGACCTCGCGAGTTGAATAGTCCGTTCGCGGACCAAAGAGCGAATAGGTTGCATACCCCGTATCCGGCACTGGGTCACCGCTGAGCTCAGCAGGCTCTCCAGCCGTGCTCGTCCCTGATTGTCCAGGGCGCTCCTTTGGCCAGTCACCTGCTCGGGATGGTGTGCCAGGCTTTGACAGCGTCGAAGTAGGCGTTTCCAGAGTTTGGCGTCTCTGGCGTGGCGGCCGATAATACGGATCCGGGTTCGGCACCACATATGGTGCTTGCTGACGGTGAGCAACGGTTTTCGGGGATGGGAGGTAAGAAAAGGTGCTCGCTTCGCCCAGCGTAGTCGGAGTATAGGCGCCGCTGTCTAATGGGCGAACTGGGGTATCGAGACTAAGACTTTCCAGAGCGGACGAACTCCTGTGGCGGCGATGCGCCAGCGCCCCGATGCTTCCAGCCGATTCACTCCGCACGCGGCCGCTGGGCATCACGTACCCAGTTTTAGACACCTCATCGGCGTCGAGCATTGCTGCATTCGACAACTGGCTATGCCTTGAAATGGCCTGCTGTCGCCGAGACATGCGACGCCGGAGCTGGCGCATACCCAAAATCTTGGACAAGGCTCCCCTCGAGTGCCCGCCAACATCATCCTCGCCCGCACCAAGCATCCGTGCCACGACTTCCACAATTGTCTGGACGGCGTTCAGGAGAAAGCCGAGAATAAGAACACCAGCATGAGTCACAAGTATGGCATACCCGATCCATCCTTTCGGTCCATCAGTGACGCCGATGGAAGGGATAAACGCCACCATGAGCAGAACCGTAATGAGACGCAACGCGGAAAACAATGTATGATAGGCATTCATTGATGTCGGAGAGTGGAACGGTCGGAACGCATGGAGGGTCAGGATCTGAATCACCTCGCAAATGGCCAGAAGGACCACCTGCGCAACCCCCGCGGGTTGGACAGCCCCAATGGCAATGCCGCGCACGAAGGTGAGGAGGACCGGGATGAGGGCGAAAGGAGCTGCATCGTCTGAATAGGTGTTGTACAATGGCCCGTACATGAGAACGGTCTCTAGGTCGTCAAACAGAAACGACCTGGGTTTGGTGGTAATGATGACGCGTAGCAACCACGCTGCAAAGCCGATGATCAGGACGAGGGTCAGTACCGCTAACGCGACGGTGTATGTGGGCGATACACCTGCAACGACCAGCTGGAAGGTTGAGAGGGAGACAATCGGAAGGAGGAAGTAGTTGAAGACGATCCGGATGACATTCCCAACAGTAAAGGGGAAGTTCTTGGAGCGCAGGTCCTCCTCCGGGATCTTCTTGATGGACCGGTAAAGCCACCGAAGGAAGAAGCCACCCTGAACAAGGACGATCATGCCGCCAATGCTGGCCATCAACCAAACCATCATTCCGGCCCAAATGTCTTCGACGTTTCGAATCCCGGCGAGCTGGGCTAGCTTGTGAAGCCCATATTCGCCATCCGTAACGTAGATGCCGTCCCTAACGTTGACCCACCCCGGATCCTTGGTCACGAAACTCTGGTTGAACATCAAAGCGGCCCAAGAGCCTTGGCTGACGATCGGCTGGTAAAAGCCGGGATACTTGAGCGTCAAACCCCCGGTGAGGACAACGAACTGAATATATTGTAGGCAGTCTCCAAAGCCGGGAGTGACGAGACGAAGGAGGTCAGGATCCCGGCCATAATTCGAGCTCCAGTGGAAGATGTCGGCGTCACCCCATGGGCTGTAGATGGCAGCAAAGATGGTGGCAGCGCCAACCAGGGCCACCACCAGGAGAGGCAAGAACTTGAGCATCCATGCGAGGCCTCCGAGATCTGGGGTCACGACAGCCGAGACGCAACCAATGTGCGTGCTCTTGACATCTCCGTACAAGATGATGAAGGTTGCCGTCAAAGAGGTAAAGGCGTAAGACGAATAAAAGTCATGATTCATGGAGACCGCCGGCAGGTCATATGGAAGAAGGCTAGAACCAGGAGAGTAAGCAGCACATTCACGAGAAGGCAAGTAGCAGCAGGCAGGTATACCTTGAGTCCTTGTCAAGAAATCTCGGGGCAAGAGGACATGACCCATTGATTAGCGATGTATTGCAGAAGTTTGTGTTCTCGCTCCAGGGTTCGTAGGTGAGCACTTCGATTTTGCTGTGCAGCGTCGTGAGTTTGGGATTCGGTACGTCCGGTTCAGGCTGGCCCAATATCTTGCCATCCGGCTTGCTTGGATCTTGCCAGTCGGGACTGTCGGGAGGCGGCAGCGTAACGTTGGCGAAGGCGCCAGTCACGTTCCCCCACATGGTCACGCTGAGCGTATGCTTTGGTTCAACCGAGTTGAACGAGGCGTCAACCCACACGGGCACCCATTGCAGCGGTGTCGGGACATTGTTGATATAGGACTCGGGCAGGCAATTCTCAAAGGGAATCTTGGCCGCCGCCACCGGCTTCAAGGCAGCGTACAGCATCAAGATCGGTCGTAGGACTGAGCCGAACAATGGCCACCCAGCCAACCTTCCGGAAACGCGCCTTCTTGTCGAAGCCTTTGGCCGAAGCATATCGAAGTTGTCGGTCGAGGAGCATAAAGCCAGGGGAGCCGGCTGATAAGAGCGACCTGTCGAGGACGCATGATGGCCGCGGTGTTGGTCAAGCTGATGCGCGGCGCATGATGTGGTAGGTAGTGACTCGATAACGGTCGGCATGTTGGAATAGAGGAACACTACGGATGTGGACGACTGATTCCGAGGCCGGGAGGTTTGGTGGTCTGGGACAACGAGCGGCATATTCCGTAGCGACAGCGGACCGGCGAGGATCACAAACGAGACAACTACTTGTTGTGCATCTTGATGGCGAGTCTCGTCGGAGGGGGAAGCGGTGCCTCTTCACGGATAGGAGCAGGAGTCGACGTCGGTCAAGAAGTAAGCACGAAAAGAAAACGCAGATGATAATGCAGGCAATGCGGCTTCGACTACAACAACCAACAGCTCGAGTACGGAGTAGTCAGGCACGGAAATTTAGTGTGTAAACGGTATCAACACCAACGCGGACAATATGGGAAAAGATGCTTCTAGTCCAACCTGTCAGCGTTGGACGGAGTGCCTAAGGAGGGCGGTGACTGCGGGTCAAAATGAAGCGAAGGAGCAACAGAGACGCACTTTGGACGCCGCCCTGTCATTGCTCCACATCTCACTCCACCCGCTTGGCTGCGGATTGGCGCCGTGGCCCACTTTCAGCCGCGAAGACATCCGCGGATGGCTGTTTCATTCGACGGCGCGACAACAAGTTTGGGGGCTGAGCAACAAGTAAACGCCAAGCCATGACGTTGATGAGACCCAAATGAGGGATGATGGGCGGGTGGGAACCGGAGGGGCCCCTCCACCAGAAAACACCACCATCCATCACGAAACAGTCAACTCGAGATTATGCATTCACAAAACCGAGAGCTCAGGAGCTGCAACCGACGTTACCTCCGTACTCCGTAACACTGTTGCACAGGGCTTCGTACTGCCGCACTCCATTCTTCTCACATTCTCCTCAGGAATTGGAAAATCAGAGGGGGTTGGAGCCTGCCGGCTGAGTGCTGCATCATGAATCCATAGGTGCCGAAATACGAGAATTTGAGGCAAAGGATGCTCGTAAGATGGTATCCGATGGCCCACCACCCTGAACAGAATCTAATGCAGTTCTAATTTGCCTTGGACAAGCAAGATAGAGCAAGGTTTCCTGCAAAGTCTGCCCCCAGTTTTCAGAAATACAGCCAGAAACGCCTGGCCCAACATGCCTCAGAATATCCCAGCAATATCAACGTGATGTCACAGCTCCTGCGCCATAACTACCTCTTCGCTTCCGACTTGTGCGAGTAACGGCTGGACCAACATCGCCGCATTCTCTGGATCTATATCCTCGCCCAATCCCACCTTCAGCCTACCGTCGGCTACCCACAGGTCGAACCGAAGCAATTCAGACAGCATCCTGGTCAGGTTATGATTGCCTGTCTCCAATGTCAACACCAAAACGCACGTTTGGGACCCAGGAGGGATTGTTTCGAGCGGCAACAGTTCCGTCTTGACACGTTTGGGTCTTCTCGAGGAAGGATTTGGAGCCGCGGGCCAGTGCTGCGGGCCGACTAGTGCTCCTGAGTTGTGGGCTGGTGAGTCCACAAGTGATCTTGCAGTTTGGAACATTGATGTCATGAGCCTCGGTTCTGTAATCTGGCGAAGACTGAAGCCATCGTCGAGCTCCAAGTGGATGGGGTTTCGGCTCGTCGTTCGCTGGCTCCCTCGGGACGGCAATGATTTTGGGACAGAGACTGCATTTTCCCAGAGTGTGCCACGAGGCTGTCCGGGTCCTCGAGTGAATGAAAGCTGTGACTGGGTCATGCTCCTCGAGCTTGTGGCGTTTCTGGTCTGAGGCTTTGTTGTTGCCGTGCCGTCGGCGTTCCATTTGGGGGGAGTACCAAGGTGAAGGGCCTGAGATCCCCGTGTACCCTGGTTACTGCGTCTCTCTAGTGTTCTCCGTCCACCATGCGCAGAGTCCGGCGAGGAGGGATAATCATACGGCGAAGCCGCCTGTTGCGGACAACTCTGGATTAACGAGGCTGGATGTTTCTCGTGGCGCAGCAAACCAGTGCCCAGACTTACTGTTTCCACCCTGCATTGCTCCGGCTCGTATGCTGTGCACTGGTTGGTTCCGAAGGAGGTCGTCTTCTCCTGAACGTTCGTGGGTGACTGGACAGGTTGTTCTCTCCTTCGGCCTATGCTGGCAAGTTTGGCGATCGTCCAGGGGTTCAGGCCTTCTTTCTCGTTCTCAACTTCATCATGTTCCTGCGTGCCATTGCTGGGGACCTTGGCAAGAGCCTCGTTGCCTGCACGGCGTGATGGATCGGAGGAGTGCATGGCTGCGATGGCTTCCTCGCGACTTGTATCTGATGCCTCGAATCCAGCAGCCATGTCTACCTTCCACTGCGATGTGGTTGGCTGGTATTGTTAGTGAGCTGAACCATCGGTAGACAAAGCATTTCTTACCTCCGGTGGCCGTCTCTGGCCTGGGCTCCCGAGACTTGTTGCCTCGGTTCCTTCTGAATCCACCGTCCCCGAAGTCGGGATCGACTGTGGTGAGCTAGCCTCGTCCGGCGGAGGGTAAACACTGTGAAGGAAGTCCCGGAATTGGTCGAGGAGGACCTGCTCTTGATCGAATAGAACATCGTTCTTTGAAGGCTCGACATTGACGTCGTAGCCCCCGGGGGGGCAACGGATATCCAGCCGAATGAATGCATCTCTCGGGGAGATGCTAGGGAGGCGCTCTGCCAGACATTCCTTGAAGATGGACAACAGTCTCTTTCCTGTTCCAAGTCCGGACGAGATCGGCCTGCCATCCACTGACAAGAACGCCCCCTTAAAGAGCTTGTTAGGGTCAGCATTGAGCGATGGAGTCAATGCCTCGAAGACCATCTGTGACTCAGGCCTGGGAAGTTGGGCGGATGAAGTGTCCTCCATTCTAGGTGGGCCCGCGTTGAGAGAGGTCTTAACTGTGCACTGAGCTGCATGCTCGATGCCGAAGAGCTTCATGGCTGCTTCCTTTGCACCCCCAGTTTGGGATGGTGCATAAGACCATGACAAGCCCGGCATCTTGGAGACCATGAAACGGAATCGTAAGCCAGGCCTCGCGAGAATGTATGCCTGGAGAAGTTCCTTCATCCCAGCCAAGGTCTTGTCGGTGTCCTTCACGGCAACCTTATGTCTGACGGGCATGGTCGCGAAGAGCTTGGTGACTGTAACCGTCGTGCCTCCGGGAGCTGCGACATGTCGCTGTTCCTGAACGCCTCCTCCCCTGGCCAACGTAATGGATGTGGCCACATGATCTGTCGACTGTCTTGTTGTGACAAACACGTTGCCCACAACACTGGCACTCGCTAGAGCACTTCCACGGAACCCCAAGGTTCTCCCAGCAACATTGGGGAGATCCTCGAAAGAACTTATCTTGCTCGTACATCCGGGACGGCCGAGGAGGTTGTAGTCTTCGGGACTGATACCGCAGCCATTGTCTCTCACTTCGATCTTCTCGACGGCGTCTGGAGAAACTAGTACTTCAATCGATGTGGCGCCGGAGTCGATGGCGTTGTCCAGCAGTTCTTTCAGGAGAGCGAGGGGGTTGGCAATGACAAGCGTCGAGCCGAGTCGACGAAAGGTATCCTCAGGGAGGCGAGTGATTGGCATGTTGGCATTTGGTCATTCTAGGTGTAAGAAGAATGAATGAACAAGGGTACAATGTTATGGGGAGCGACTGGAGGTTGTCACGTCAGGACCAGGTATGTTCTCGATGAAGAGACAGTGATCAGGTCAAAGTCATGAAGCTCTTGGATGCTCAGATCAGGACGAACATGCAAATCTCCAAAGGTTTTAGTCCAGTGCTGCCTAGGTACGAGACTGAATAGCGCCTTCCTCTCCATGGCCGCCCAGGTTCTG
The DNA here is from genome assembly GCF_041956435.1 of Mycothermus thermophilus. Classification (NCBI taxonomy): domain Eukaryota; kingdom Fungi; phylum Ascomycota; class Sordariomycetes; order Sordariales; family Chaetomiaceae; genus Mycothermus; species Mycothermus thermophilus. Next base: position 2,416,627 of record NW_027191428.1, read on the forward strand.
TACTTGGTGTTGACGGCCGAAGCAGACATATATTCAACGGCGGAAACCACAACCATGCCGCCCTCCTGTCGCGGTTACCCGATGCTGTCATCCGCCCTAAGGGAGGTTGGGTTGGTTCCTTCCTCAAATGGAGACCAACCCAGATCCAGAAACCCGAAATGGATGGCCAACTCCAGATGATCTGAACTCGGAAACGGCTAACTGGGTATCTCAATGTCCGGAACGGGCTTGTAGCCTGCCTGGTGACCGGATTCATGAGGTCAAACTGAAGTGGGGCCCCGGTGTCAGCTTCGCGGGATAGCCCCTCCATCCACAGCATCGGAGCTCAGGTCGACTCCAACTCCCCCACCATCACAACCTGGAACTGTCACCAACCAATCCCAGTGACAACCGGACAACAATCGAGCACAAGAGACAGCCAATCTCTCTCAATTCCTCTCAAGATTTTAGCCTACAACACCTAATCTACCCCGTCCCCGTAGTCGAGCACATTAGGTCGGATAAACCGGCGAGCTCCCCCCTCCTTCAACAATGGTGCACCACAAAGGCCCCGCTCCCCAAATCCACGACGGCAGCAGCCTCAGGATCGGCATTGTCCACGCGCGGTGGAACGACACCATAATCGATCCGCTTCTGGCCGGCGCGAAAGCCAAGCTCCGCGAATGTGGCGTCAAGGAGTCCAACATCGTGGTGCAGACCGTCCCGGGCTCGTGGGAGCTGCCCATTGCTGTTCAACGGTACGTCAAAAATCCCCCAACTCCTAACCCAACCTCCTCTCTCCATCTGCTCACTCTCCCCAGCCTCTACGCCGCATCCCAAGTTCAGTCCTCCTCCTCCGGCAGCGGGGCGTCCGCAGGCGATCTGCTTGGCAGCACAAGCGCTGATGAGCTGGCCGCCGCGCTCCCTTCTCCAAGCTCTGCGGCGTCAACGGGGCCGTTCGACGCCATCATCGCCATTGGCGTGCTGATCAAGGGCGAGACGATGCATTTCGAATATATCGCAGGAGCCGTTTCTGAGGGGTTGATGCGCGTGTCACTAGACACGGGGGTACCTGTCATCTTCGGTGTTCTGACGGTCTTGACGGAAGACCAGGCCAGGGCGAGAGCGGGTATCATTCCAGGGAGCCACAATCACGGTGAGGATTGGGGCCTTGCAGCCGTCGAGATGGGTGTCAAGCGGAAGGCGTGGGCAAACGGTACAATCGAATAGTTGGACAAGAGCCCGGGAGATGTCTGGGGAGCCAGGGAAGATTTTGAACATCGAGAAAAGGAACGACGAATGCATTGGTTTTGTATATTGGTATTACCAGATTAACGCATCAAAATGCTATGGTCTATGATGCATCCTCCTCGCAGACTCGATAATAAAGGTAGGTTTGCTTGACCTCCAGGGGCGAGAGGTCAACATGCCTCCAGCCATGACCCAGGACCCACGCACACAAAGGAAGAATGAATGTACAACAACACCACGGCTTGACTTTGTTGCCCTATCCATCGCCATTGATCACGCCCCCTTTTTCCACACCACCAACAAACACCGCAGCTCACCACCACCAGTCAATTCCTTGATCCATACCCAAGATATTAACTCACCGAAAGCATCCTGAAACACTTTTTAGTTGAGAAATGATCCGAGACTGTCGCCGAGGGACTTCTTAGCCCTCCACATGGACTTCTTCTTCTCCCGTTTGGCCTTCATTGCCTCCCATCCTTCCTCGTCGTCATCATCCTCGTCATTATTAGCCTTCGTCACTGAAATGCTGGGCTGCGAGACCGAAGGCATGGTCATGGACTTCCGGAGAGATCCCGTGTCGGAAGGCGGCGGCATGTGAGACACAGGGCGGTACCGGCCGGGAAGTCCGATGGTGCTGCGCTCGGATGGGGCGATAGAGGGGGCGTAGCCAGCGCCGAGGCGGACCGAAGGCGCGTACCCGGCACCCGGTGTCGGCTGAATCCACGAAGCCGAGCTGGGCTGTACCATACTCATCGTGCGCATCTGCGCCTCGCCCCGACCAAAGTTCATCGAGTCGTTAGCCATGAACGAGTGGCGCATCTGGCCCATACCGCTGAGACTGCCGACCGACGGCGACGTCAACAATCCGCCAGACATGGCCGGGGCGTTGCCGTTCTGACCCGCCATCATCTGCATGAACTGCATCTGCATTTGCATAAACTGTTGCATCTGTTGCGTCATCTGGATCTGGGCCTGGTCACCGGGGGAGAGGGTATTGCCCTGATACATCATGTGAGCAGGAATTCCACCGATCGGGTCGAATGAGCCGCTTCCGGGCATCTGGTTGGGGCCCTCCAAATGAGGGCTTCCCCTCCTCAGCGCACGGTTCCGCTCTTCATTGGCAATGACACCGATCAAGCCACCAGGAGGCACGCCTCCGGCTGGGTTCATGGGGGTTGCGGCGCCACCGCCAAGGGCAAAGCTTTCCCGGACAGGATTCCGAACAAGGCCAGCCCCGACAAACGGATCTTTGGGCAGGTTTCGAGCGAAGGCAGGAAGCCGAGGGTTGCCAGCCCCGGCACCATCCCCCGCAACCATTGACACAGGCCGTTGGTAGCTGGGCATTACCGAGGCCCGCAAGTTTGGATTCGATCCCATCGTGCTCAGGCGGTTGGGTGGCCGGTTCTTATTCGGGAACCCGTGTGCAGCAAGAATCGCCAAGGGTATCTCTTCGTCCTCATCTGAGTCTCCCGAACCCCCGGTCGCAGCCGAACCCGACGCTGACGACATATTCGGGAGGTTGGGGGTGCTCAACGACATCTGAAGGCTCGGTCTCGGGGATGCTGTGCTGCCAGAGGACTCTCCCGTCACCTTCATCATCTGCTGTCGGTAAACCGCCATGTGGGCTTCCTGCTTCCGTCGCTGCTTTGCCTGCTGCCTGGCCTTCTCGGCTTCGTCTTCATCATCTTCGTAGTTGTCCTCGTCATCCTCATTATCGCCTGCCTTGGGACCAAATGAGCTGGTGATCTGGCGCTCTCTGTCCTGACGCTCTTTGTCCCTCCGATATTTTTCGAACTCGGCGGGTGTCATAACCTTGTTAGAAGTCGGAGGCGGGTTGGGCTTGCGGGCAACATAACGTTCACCATATCGGGAAGGTCCTGCAGGACTTGCGTCGAAGAGGCTTTCGCCGTCTCCCTCATCATTTCCATCGCTCCTACGGTACCTGGACGTCGATGAAGACGGACCAGTCCCGTTCATGAACTTGGACACGGTGGACAGCGAGTCCCGAAGTAGCCGCGCCTCCTCATCCTCGCCATCCTCTCCGGGGCCTTTTGAGTCCGCAAGAAGCGGGCGGCGCGGGCCAACTTCTGGAGAAGCCCCTGATTGTTTGTCAAGCAGAGGCGATGTCGCACGTGGGACCGGAGTGTCGGGTGCATCCTTCAACGCAGGCGAGGGAGAGGGGCTTGTCGACGTGATCAGCCGGTCGTTGGAATGATTGCTGCTCCATGAGTGAGCCGGAGGGTCAACCTTCGCTGCCTTGTCGATGTGGATAGGAGTAGGCTGGGCGGGCCGAGCCCCGGTCAGTGAGCGAGGGACGGGCATTTGTCCCGAGGATTGCTCGATTTTCACCGTCGCCGTGCTGGCACGCTTGTCGTTCCCCAAGACCAACTTCCCGAAATCTCCACCCAAATCGAGATCAAAATCTTGGTCGAGACGGGGAGGAGTGGCCGTGGTGGTGGTTGACGACGTCGTGGCCCTCGGTCGGCCTTGTCCCTTTCCTGCCGGGGTTGATGGCGGTGACTCCTCGATCGTTGGTGTGGGAGGCAAGTTCTTCTTCTGCCCACCAAAGGAGAATGTGCGGCCGGCGGAGCGCAGGAAACCAACACCAGATGGCTTCGGAACGGGAGGTACTGGAATATCGGTTACGGCTTTCTTTTGCGTCCCACGCCACTCCTCGGAAGCGCCAGTGTCAGCGGAAGAAGGTGCGGTGGAAACGTTGCTGTTGCGTGAGGAAGAGTTGTCGGTTAGCGTCGTCTTGGTGGTGTTGGAGGATCCACTCCCCCTATCGGCTGTCAGCACAGGTTCTTGCGCATCAATATTCCACCCGGACACGTACCGATTTGGCTTCAAGTCCGCGAAGATGTTGTCATCGGCAGACGCGTCAGATCCTCTCGACTGGTGGACGGAGGTTACCGGCGCGGGCCGGTAGCTACCGTCGAATTGCTTTGAGGCAACCACCTCGGAGCGTTCCAGCACACGGAACGACGGAGTTGTTACCGGAGCATTCTCCAAGTTGTCTGCGGTCGACTTCCGCCTCCCAAAATTGACCGAAAACCTAGGCATGTAGAAGACCGGCAGGCCGGAGATCTCGATGGTAGGGTAGGCAAGGTATTGACAAAGAGCCGGGTGCGACAGGGTTCGGAAAAGCGGTGAGACGGGTGCGCGCTGACGCTAAGGGATGTGGTGGCTAGATGCGTTCTAATTCACCTGGCTCGAGGCCCCGTGTCTTGATGTGCGACTGGGAAAGAAAACCATTGTCAGTGGGATTGTCATCAAGCTATAGGGTTGAAACCCCCTCTTCCCCCCGGGTATGCATGTCAAAGAGTGAACTTGTCATCGTGGGACAAAGTGCCACAAGTTCGAAGCCAACATCTCAGCAGCTCGAGGCAACCAGATGTCAGCCCAGTCCGGGATGGGACAGACAGGCAGTTAGTTGGCTTCCAGGAACTGAAGCGAACAAACTGAAACCCGAGCCGTCCTCTTCCCCAGAGGGACACCAGGTAATTCATAAACAAGTGCTCACATCGCCTGTACACGGAACGGATCGGGCGAATTTTGAAGGAAGACGGGCAAGTTTCGATATGCATCCAGGAGCTCAGGGGAGGATAACGCGTTTGTAGCGAGCAGCAAGGGGCACACCAGCTGAACTTACACAGAGTCGAGAACCGACGAAGCCTGGGTTGGAATAAGAGAGGACCAATTCGAACGAGAGTGGTTCGAAGGGCTCGAATATGGCTCAGGTAGCCGGATGGACGTTGGTGTGAGCGAGAGACGTTCAAGGTCAGGACGCAGGAACCCGCGACAGAAAGACGGTCCAGGGTAGGCCGGGTTGGTGGAAAATCGCCGAAGCCGCGATCAAGAATGTTTGCGTGTCCACCCGGAACAGGGGCGAGTCAGCCCGATGACGGCGGATGACGGTCAACGAACGACAAGAGATCGGACAGACAAGTAGTTAGAGGGGATACGAGATGAACAGATGCAGTGGGAATGCTGCTCAGCAAAGCTGAGGCCAGAAAAAGAAGGCCCAAGATTCCCGTGCTTGTTGTTTGTTGATGGTGATGGGACAGGGAAGCAGGAACGATGGAACCTGCCAGCTGCGAGAGGCGAACAGGGGCAGAATCAGGAGAGCCAGCGCGGCATGAGCGAGAATGGAAAGCGGTTGGCCGAGGATGGACATGGATTGACTCGTACGGATAATACGCATACAGCAATGAAGTATTTTTGTGCCCAGGCCCCGGGCCTCAGGGCAGTGCTTGGCTCACAGGTTCCCAGCGTCCGTTCACTTGCAGCTGGCACATCAGCAGGGCAGGGTTCTCGCCAGGGCCAGGCCTTGGGCGCGCTTTGCCATCGTGGACGGGGCGAGGGCGCTGTCGGGTATGGAGGTGTGGGGAAAGAAAAGGGGGGCGGCTGGCGAGAAATAACGAGCTCTCGTTGGCCGTCCCATCGCTGACGTTCCTGTCGCAGTCCGGCCGGCGATCCCTGACCACGTTGAAGCGAATGCCAGAGCCCTCAACCCGAGTGGCGTCTGCCCAAGCCCAGCGAGCGTTTGCTGCAGGATACTACATGCCTGCTGTACGCATACATGCCTACCCAGCAGTAGACCATCTATCATGTAAACACCACACAAGAGATACTTGACTTCTAACACGAGTTGACTGCTAGGTTCATTTTTTACAGGTTTGAGGAGTGACATGGGATGAATGAGGGTCGGCACGCCACCTACCACAACGAGACATGCGTGCCTGTTGTGGAATGCAGCTGAGCCTTTGCTCGTCTTTTCCATAACAGAGTGAAATCCGGCGATACGGACTGCAAAGATCAGGGAGTGTGGGACGGGATCTGGGACGACAACGACAGAGTGAGCTGGAATCGCAAGGAAGCGGCTTGAAGGCCCAGCGCCCTGTCTGACGTTACATGCACGCCCCGGGGCTGCACCATCTTGGATCCCCTCGAGAAGAGCAACTTGACAACACGCTGGTGGTCGAAATGGCGCCCAGGCCCAGGCACCGCCGAAGGCTGTCCGCTCTGCCAGTTTCTTCGCTGATGACTGGGCGAACCCTAAACCAGCGTGTCGCTGGGCAGAGGAGCAATGACTGCCATGCCACGAATAAAAATATGTATGTGCTCATAAACCCGGTCTTTTGGAGATGAGATATTCGTTACACTAGGTAATACAGCATGGTCCCCAAGAACCCGACGTTGCGAAAACAGGCCAAAAAATCGATCCTTTTCTACGGAGTACGGAGTACACAGGCAGTTAGTGGAATCCCGGGACGAGGCTGTTTGGTCTTCTCGGCGTAGCCGGGGCTGGGACGGGAACGATGCGGAAACCCAAGATCGGGAAGATCCACCGCCCCCGGTACACGATGCGACCATGCTGATCCCCTGGTTCATCCCGCCGATCGATTTTGGTTCGATGTCTTTGTGAAGCCAGAGACAAGTACGTACTCCGTACGTCGAAGCAGGCCATGTTGTGTTCTTGTTGCTGTTGTTACCGGCTTCCCTACCTCGCGGCTAGATGGGTTTTTCATGTGCTCGTGTAAAAATTTTTTATACCGGGCAACACTGTGTGTTTCACATCTCGCGACTGACTCAGGTGGGTTTCTGCATCATCCACTGGTTTGTGGTCCTCATCCCTCGAAGTCTCCGACCAGGTTACTGTACCACTCGCTTGCTTGCTTGCTGCCGCACACCAGTCTTGCCTCTTTTGAGATGGGGGTGTCCGACGCCTGGCCAACTTGTCCGAGCAAAGACCGGACCTATAGCCGACGGCTATATAGATGTATCTATTGTACGTCCTTTATTCCCTGTCTACGTCCACAACCATCAATACGTACTCTGCTGTGTATATGGTGTAACTATCTCTTCCCCCATGCACTTCGGTTATGTCGGGTGCCCCGAGAGGTGCTGGTTGTCTTCTGGGCAACGACAAGCCTTTGGAATGTGCTGCGATGGAAATTGTCCGGCCGACGAAGACCCGACCTCAGCTTCTCGCAGCGGCATCAAAATACCAATTGTGGTGATTGTACATATTTCACCTCCAGCTTCATGTAAATTAATCAGCTGTAGCGGGCCTCCACACCACAGTGCGAGTGGTCAGTGGCTAGGGATATGGATATGGCGTGACGACCTCTGTCACACAACCAGATATTTGTGTGCTTGGTCCCGTCGAGGGCTGGTGTAACTCCATGTCAACGTAACCATCTACCACATTCAGGCGCAGCCCCGGTACCGTTCGCAGCTCTGGCTCCAGGTTCGTGTTCGCCAGGATTTGCGCAACTGAGTATCCTTCGACGTTCTTACTCCTTGGTCGGCGGAAGGCTGTGGGGGGGCCTAAGATTTCACAACATCACATGTCGTTTCCCAGGCCTGAGAGGAGCTCTTTTGGTCTGGACAAAATTTCAAACCTTGTAATATTCCTTACTCTGTATGCCGGGCTATCCGGCAGTCTCATATGATACGGTCCTGTATGTACAAAGGTGGACCGACTTTCCCTGTCCCTGGTCTGTCACCGCGCACAGAGGATGGCAGTTCAAGTATGCACTGCACATATAAACCTACTCCATAGAGCCGTCAGGCATTGATGTCAAACCGCACACCGTAGGGAAACCCGTGTCTTAAAACGAATAGTGTACAACCTTGCCCAGTGTAAACATCATCAAAAGCTATCGAGGTATGTATGTCGGACGCAGTTGGGTTCTGTGCGGGCTTCTACCAACACTTAGACATGGTTTCGCAGCGCTTTACCCACGAAAAGATACCCCAAGAGCCAACACATGGCTTCATTCCGATGTTTCGTGGCTTATTGCTCCCATCCTTCCTAGTTTCACTCGCCAAGTCAAAGTAAACTTGTTTGTGCCGTTTCATCTTTTTCCTTCCGTTTCAAGTCTGGACCGGAAGATACTGACAGGGGCAATGTTTCGATGGGGTTTGTTTGCTTCGTCATCCGTGGTGATGACATGTGGAGTCCCTGACGTTGTTCTTTTCGACTGCGAAACCGCTGGAAAGCAGGAGTTAAGCACTGGGAATCCGCCCTCGCTCGGTACGCAGGTGCACACTATCGTACTAAGTAAGTGGCGTCATCCTGGCTTTCGGTTCGCCGCTTGGCCCAAGAAAACCGGGGTTCTCGGTCCCAGAGAACTGGAGCCTCAGGGGTTTGGTGATGTATCATCCAGGATGCGCCGTTGAGAACTTGGGGGGCAACGCGGTTCTCACGCGTCTGCCACGAGATTGTCTCGAGACTGTTAAAAAGAGCCTACTTCATGGCCATCTTGGTCCGTCTTGACTTCCCTAGGCATCACCATCACCTCATTCCCGTCATCCTCGTGAAGCATTATTTATTATTTGTTGTTTCCATGATTCGAAACCCCTCCTTACTTAATTACAGCCGAGCAGATCGAGGCGAGGTATCACCACCTCCCGTTCCTCTCCAACAATGACAGGCCTCAAGGCACAGAACGATGCCTGTCCTCTGGATCCGCCAGAAACACCACGATCTGCAGTCCCTCGAGGCTCCTTTGTGTTGCGCGACGAGGAGCCACCGCTCGCCCCTCTTGGTCACGGTGCACTAGCCAACCTCATCCTCCATCGCGGCTTGGAAGATGAAGAGGCTGTATACGATGGACCCGAAGATGAATATAACCGTCGCGACGAGAGACGCATGAGTGCCATCTTGAATAGCTCCAACATTCGAAGCATGCGCTTGATCGGGAACAGCAATCCCCGTTATCAATGGGAGCGGTACTGGAAGACCGAGGAAGAGCTGGCGAAAATGCCCAAGCTGATGTTCGTTCTTACTCGCATTCCCTTCTTCCATCCTCGATGTGGCTGACTCCGGGCCGCCCAAATCCGCAGTCGCAAGTACTATGAACGCACCAACTACCTGGTTCAGCAGTACCTGTACATCGACAGGCTCCTCGATTCGTCCCTCCCGCATGATCTCCTTAACGAGTACAACCACATGCCAGTTTCAGCTTTCCGGGGCGTTGAAATACCCGAAACCATCTCCGAGACCTCGGCCTTGACAACAACACAACCTCCACGAAAGGTTGTGCGGACGCCCAAGGCCATCTTCTGTCCTTCCGAGACCACCCCGCTAGTTTCAGCGTGCGATGGGGCGGCAGACGGAGGCACCATGAGCGACTGTCACAACGACGGCGGCGATCTCGAGGCAGCGCGGACGAAGCCTGACATCCCCTGGCTGGAGGATGACATGGTCGACAGCGACGCGCCCATTGTTACCCTTGCCATCTACGTCAACTTTGCAGCCAACGTCATTCTGCTTGCCGGAAAGTTCGCCGTCGTGCTGACCGTCCCATCTGTTTCCGTCCTGGCAAGCTTGGTCGACGCGTTGCTCGACTTCCTTTCCACCGTCATTGTCTGGATCACCACCTGGCAAATCCGGAAACGGGACCGCTATAGCTATCCTGTCGGCCGCCGGAGATTGGAGCCCCTTGGCGTGCTGATCTTCTCCGTTATCATGATCACCTCATTCACTCAGGTCGCCATGGAGGCCATCAGCCGTCTCCTATCGTCCGACCGCGAGGTCATCCAGCTCGGAGTCCCCGCCATCGCCATCATGCTCGGTACCATCGTTATCAAGGGGGCGTGCTGGCTCTGGTGCCGGCTCGTCAACAATTCGAGCGTGCAAGCATTGGCTGCTGACGCCAGCACAGATGTCATCTTCAACGCTGGGTCCATCGCGTTCCCTCTCCTCGGTTTCTGGGGAAGGATATGGTGGCTTGACGCCCTCGGTGGTCTGCTGCTGTCCGTCATCGTCATCATTAACTGGACCAAGACATCCTTCGAGCATATCCGCCATCTCACTGGTTTCTCGGCCACCGCCGACCAGAGGAACATCCTGCTTTACTTGACGATGCGCTTCGCAAAGACCATCAAGCAGATCCAGGGTTTACAAGCGTATCATGCCGGGGACAAGTTGATCGTCGAGGTGGATATTGTCCTGGACGCCAGTACTCCCCTGAAGGACAGCCACGACCTCGGTGAGAGCCTGCAATACGTGCTTGAATCAGTCCCGATCGTCGACAGGGCATTCGTACACATCGATTATGCAACATATAACTTGCCAACGCACCTGGAACAGCAACCATCTTAGGCTCCGTCATGAATCAAGATAGTCGGCATGGATCAAAGACCAACTTTTCCAAGTTCATCACTCACAGGCGCAGGGGTTGAAACTCCAACATGAGCCGTTGCTTGTCTCCATTCTCTGGGATTAAGGGCCTCGTCGCCTTCCAGCACCATATCCACTGCGAGAACCCTGAGTCCTACATGGAAAGAAAACAGACATCGGCGAGCAGATTTTTACAGGCGTTCCAAACTGCCACTGCTCCGCTAATCCAGGACAGGATGGGTCTGATGGGGTAAAGGAGGCAAACTCCTTGGGAAAATGGATAATCCCGTCATGTTCCCATTTTCCCTGACTCATTACTACAGCAGTAATCCCACGTGATTGGGGAAGCATTGTTCACCCCACAGTATTCGACGAGTTTTCAAATCGCTTCACGCAAAAATAGATGCGGGAATGACAAGAAACGAATAAATAAAGATGATTATTAAGAACTATTTGCATTGTATTATCCTTATTTCCAGTCTGCTCTCCATAACATGTGAACTGCGCGTGCAATGATGGCTCTGTCACCATGTCTCTGACACTCTTTCCATCCAAGATGAGAACCCAGACGTGATGATCCTTGCATGCTTTCCTCGATCTCCTTAGTACGGGATACCGTTGGTTAGCAGCTGGAACTGGTCATATATGCCCGTTGAATAGCTATTGTAGCTGCGCTTGATGAGCCCTCGCATGAAGTCAGCAGCCTCACGCTCACTCTTCTCAAGCACGAAGCGCTCCTTGAAATGACGGACGCTCTCGGGCTTGAAGCACGGCAGGCCACTGTCCATCATCAGGAGCACGATCTGTGAGAGCTTCTCGGTGTACTGCCGTGACGCCAGGAACGCCTTAACGCAGAGCTCCTCGAACCACTTGAAGGCCTGATGCTCCGAGCTACCGCCCATGACGGCCACCATCTCCGACGTCAACTTGAATGGTGCGCGTTCGAACTTGATGCCGCCGGGGGCAATGTCAAAGCAGAAGCCGAAGTCAATGTGGACGATGTGTCCGGCATCATCGATCATGATGTTGCCATTGTGGCGGTCCTTGAACTGGAGGAGGAATGAGATGACGGAGTAGGCGGCCATGCTCTTGACGAAATTGTTGCGCGCTTGTTGGAACTGGAGGGAGTCCTCGTTGCCGTACTTGGACACAAAATAATCGTAGAGACCATTGACGGCCTCGCGGCCAAGCATGTCTCGGGAGATGGAGTTCGGGAGGACATCAATGACACCACACCCAGGCGCCGTCGCAGTGACGCGGTAGGGGAAGACAAAGACGTCGAGGCCGACGCTGTGGAAAATGCCACGGAAGGCGGCGATCATCTGAAGTGCCAGCACGTCTTGGCGGCAGTCATCTCCAACCTTGAAGATGGCGGACTGCCAAACCTCGATGCTATTGTTAGCCTGGGCGCCCTCCCTGTTACTTTGTCCACCTTGCTCATCATCAAGCAGTTCCTCGCCCTCCTCGCCTCCACTCCTGTTCTTCTTGATGCGGAACGTCGCCATGAATGGGGCTTTGGCGTGGCTCTGAAGCGGCTTGCCCGATTTCCGGTCTATGCCAATAACAACGCCATCGGGATTGCTAGGCAGATACACGCCAACCTCCAACTTGATCTTGCGGAGTTCTTCCTCGATCTTTTGTTTCTTCTCAGGCTTTGAGCGCTTGATCAAAGGCTTGAGCTTGCCGGAAATGCTCGTGACCTCGTCGAAGAAGGCAAACTCTCGTTCGTAGAACTCCCGGTCTTCAGGAGAGAAGCCATCCACCATATGACCCATGACTTTGTCAAGGGTTGGTTTGATGGCGTCGGGCTTCACAAAGAAAAAAATCATTAGCATATAGTCCCACATGCACCAAAATACGGCTGGGCATGACTTACAATCTGAGAATCATCATCCTTGTAGGCATTGGCCTTCATGTTCCAGATGATCTGATGGGCAAACAGTTGCGAGAACTGTGCCGTTTCCAAGATATAACGCTCGACATAGCCCAACAAGTCGTACCGCAGCGTCTGGACAATCTGCGGAACATAGAAGAATGTCACGTCGACCGAGTGGCTCTCCAGTGCTCTCATGGCATACTGGATCAGGTAAGGATGGTTACGATAGGCCGGTAAGAAGAGAGTGACAGCGGTGATCGGATTGACCGGAGCCCAAAACAGCAAGTACTATATTGACAGTCAGCCACAGGATAAAGATATTGGGGAGATGGGCCGGATGGCCCAGCAGGCAGAAGACGAGGGTTCTGACCTTGAGTTGGAAGCTGACATCCTCAGGCAGAGCGCCATCTATGAGGATGGGGATGGCCTCCGGTTCTGTCGCTGCCTTTGCCGGGAAGTTCAGGAGCAGCCAACGGATCTCCTTGTGAATCCGTGGGGATGAGAACCGACTTGCAAGGTGAACGGCCAAAGACGGACTCTCAGTCCACGCGGTCCGGATGAGCGCTGGAGCTTGGGCCTGTGCCAATGATGAGCAAAAAGAAATCCCCGAAATAAGAGCCCCGACGGCAAGCCATACCTCGAAAGTACCCTCTTTACCTCCATAGTGGAGCGGCGATACCCTAGATGCGTCGAGTGGACTAACCCAGACATGGAGCCTCGAGTATTCACTTTCCAAGAGCAGCACAAGCAATTTCTCCTTCATGGCGAGGGATTTCGTCGAGCCCACAGCCTGTGCCCCGATGCTGCCCGATTTAGCCAAAGCCGCCAGGACGTCCTCGATCAAGCGAAGTTCAGTTCTGAGCTGAAGAATGTTGCTGCCAAACGACCAGCGAGCTGGGGCATTGAACCAAGCCAGACCTGCCGATAGAATCTGATCTTTCAGGGAGTGCTTCGCCACGGGGCCCATCGTTGTGCTCGTGTTGAGGACCTTAAGGCCAAAAAGAACCACTTGGAACCGGATTTCCCTGGCCATGGGATGCGGCGTTGCGTTCTTGACCGCTTCGAGGGTCACAGTGAGGAGGCGGAGGAACAGCTGATGGGTGTCCAGGCAGCCGAGTCGCGTGGCACTGTATCGGCTACTAAGGAACTGCAGGAGGCGAGAGTGAGGCGAGAGAAGGTTATGAACAATCTGCCTTCTCTTTGCAAGCGCCGCATTGTCGCTTGGAGCAAACTCCTGTCTGAGGAAGAAGGGATCCGGGCTCGTGATAGAGGTGTTGAAAAGTCCCTGACGCTTCTGAATGGTCGTCTCCCAGCCTTGAACAATCTCGGACAGAATCCGAGCCTCCATCCTCGGGTTCTCGTTCATGACACCAAGCCAGAGAGAGATTCCCAGTTTGATTGACTGCTTCGTGAACAAGGCAAACGGAATGCGCACCAGGTAGTGAACGATGGAGCATTCGTCCTTCTCGCTCCGGCAGAGGAGAGCAGCAGCACGGCGAAGTACATCCCTGACATCGGAGAGTGGAGTGGGCGTCCGGTTGAGGATGCGCTTCTCAATGTGCGAAAGGACGGTGATGGCATCAGCACTCTCTGTCTCAGGGGCCGCTACCGCCGAAGTGGTGCGCACGGTAGGCAGGAAGCTGAGCCATTCTCGGCTCTGGTTGGGCAGAGCTTCCGAATACCGGTACTCCTGACGCGCCGTGTATTGTGCAATGAAGTCGGAAGCTGTGTTTATAGGGCAGTCCCCGAGAATGTCTAGAGACGATAGCCTTTGATCTGTTGACGGGATGGTCGAGCCGATCTCAACTGCAAAGGACCGGCCGAGCGACATGTGACCGTAGACACTCTCCTCGCTGGGGATGGACAAGTAAGTCTGCAGTAACCCCTTGACATCGGCCGGGGCAATGTTAATCGCCTTGGCGAGCCATGTCTTTGCCTTTCTGTAGAGACTTTCGAGGGTGAACTGCCGAAACTGGTAGTCGTCCGAAAGCTCAACGACGATGTCTCCCCGTGATGATCGGAACACCGTGCGCGGTTCGTAGCGGTCTGTCTCTGCCTCCAGGCAGCTGGACCACATCAATGACAGGAGCTCGAGAAGCGTGAAGAGAGATGAGCGCTGGCACAGTGCTGAAGGTATCGTCTCGATCATGCGGTCAGCACAGCCAAAAGCTGCCTGTTGTACCCTCTCTATACGATGGCAGCAGCTGCAAAAGATCTTGGCCAATTGCACGGCGGCATACTGCGCTGAGAATGTTGGGTTGACGGCGTTGATGATTTTGTACAAATACCGGTCCACGACGGCGTGCATGATTGAATCCATCGTGCGACTCACCTCGCCTCTCCGCATGCTTGGCTCCAAGAAGTAGGTGAGAGCTTGAGTGCAGTCACCAGCGTCGGCTCGCAGACTCTCAACGAGGCAGGCAGCTTGCAGGAAGATAGTCTTTCGATAGCTGAGACCCCTGATCTCATTGCTTCGCGAGGGTATCAACTCAGAGAGAAGCCGCTTTTGTAAGGATTCGCGCTCCGAGCTCTCACCACGGCGGAGGATAGGGTTGAGGTCAATGTCGCTCTCATTCTGGTCTCCCCGGTTCTCAGAAACCAGGGGCGGAGAATGAATAGCCATGATACGTAGGTGCTTGAGGTTCTGCTTGCCACGGTCGGTGGATGGGGTGAATCCATGGACGACAATGTTGAACCACGCATCGCGGAGCATAGAGCGGATGTCGTCATCCGCGGAGCCATCGAAAGCCAAGGGATTAGCGGACATGAGTGTTGCCAACGGAGGCAGGAGTTGCGCAATTCCTCGCGCCGCCAATTCCATATCTGACTCCTTGGAGTGATGGCCTTGGTCCGTGTTATGGATGTCGCCCTGTGAAATCACGGCATCAAGGAGGTGCTCCAAGTAAATATCGAACAAGGGGGAGTCCCGTTGGATCTTGGCAGAGATGTGATTGCGTGCCTTCATGATCTGTGTGGGTGGATTTGTTAGCACGACGCAGTCCAAGTCGACCCCAGTCAGCAAACAACTTACCGCTTGCAATACACCATCTTTCTTCTCCACGATAGCGTGGTGCGCGGCGGCAGAATACCGCTTAAGGAGGTAACGGAACTCGGCCTGTCCGCCGTTAAGGGCGAGGGTAGCAGCACCAATGAAGATGCGGGCATCGAGTGCGAGGGGGCTAGTAATCTTGACGATCTTCTGCGCGAGCATTGTTTGCGCGAGGCCCGTAATCTTCTCGTCTTTAGAGGCGCTTGCTATCTCGCAGATGGCCTGAACCACGTTGCCCTGAACAATGGCCGACTCTTCCTCGCTTGTTGTTTGAAGCGAAATGGAACTTCCGGTTGCGTGCCCGGCCCCGTAGACATGAGAAACATCTTGGCTGTCTACGTTGACAGCTCCGTTGGCGATGGGGCGGTCATTGCCCGGGCCCAAAACGTTACCAAGAGTATAGAGAGTAGTGATGATGGCATCTGTGGAGAGCCTTTGCAACACAAATGCGAGGGACTTGGAAGCCACTGCGACCAGGTGACTGCCAGCCCTGCTCTGTACTATGAAGCGGGGCAGGAGGCGGCTAACATGGACGGCATACGAAGGTGACACTTTGCAGAGCAACGCCATCGACTTGAGGACCACGGAGGCGAGTTCTTCATCGGCCATGCCTGCGGGGTCATTCATCGCATCTTCCAGCCAACCCATCATGATCTCACTGTCCGCGGCCTCGTCATTTAAGGTGCAGGCGTTGAGATAGCTGATCAGGGCACAGGCCTTGACGGAAAATGCCAGGCGCTGTTTCGCCGGGGACAGACTGTCGAAATCGGCGCTGGACTCGAGGTAGTTCATTTGGTCGATGGCCACCGTGGCATAGAGCTCAACGGAGCGAAAGTCAGCTTCGGCGCTACGGCCTGTCAGAGGCCTGCGGAGGCCGTTGCCAGACATGATGACGTCGAGAACGTGCGCGTCCCGAAGGGCATCCTCATCAGCGACCAACAGTGACGTTGCTGCGACCAGCAGCCTCATGAAACTGCGCTGCAGCAGCATTGCCCCCAACGGCCGGTCGACGTCGTCGTAGTGACGGACCCATCGCTTCCATTCCTTGGTCTGGCGATAGTGTGATGACGCATTTCGGATCGTTGAAAAGGCTGCTTCAACGGCGACGAGAAAGGGCTGGGAAAGGAGATCCCGGACGCGCATGACGAGGCCGAGGCGACCCCCTGACCTCCAAAAGTCGGCCTGAGCACAGGCCGCATCGAGGAATCCCAGAAGGGCAATGGCGATCGTCGCAGTGCGAGTTGCGTCCTCGAATGTTCTCGGATCATCATCGTCGTCGTGTTCGGCGCGAGAAACACTTTCGGTAGCCTGAGCACAACTGTTGAGGAAAGCCGAAATGGTGTCCGAGACAGTCTGCCGCACGACGCTATGGTGCGTTCCCAAAGACAGCAGAGCAGCGGCAACATGGAAACTCAAGGTCTCTGTGGGCGAAGGCTCGATCTTCCGGAAGAACGGCGATGGGGCAAATTCCTGAACATGTGCGTCCATGAGATAGGGAACGAGATGGCGAGTGAGCTTCTGGGCAGTCTGGGGAGTTTGTATTGACGGCGCCGTCTTGCACAGAGCAATAAGAATCTCATATTCGCGAATAGTCTACAGGTTCAAGTATAGTCAGTCACCACCCGGAGAGCAGAGAAACAGTGTGTGTGTGTGCGTGGTGATGAAGGCCTGGCTACCATGGGGATACGGGCCACATCGGTGCCCAGCGAGCTGGACGAAGCAGCATGGCCGTTTACTGCAGGATGACCATGACGATTCGGTGTAGCTTTGCATAGTCTGTCGAGATCTGACTGATCAAGGGTTTCCGTGGAGCTCAACGACGCCAGAGCAGCAAGGCGCTGGAGGGCCTGGCTCCGGAGGTTGCGAGCCATGACGACCAGTCCGTGTCCACGGTGCCGGGAACCACAATCCGCGTCGGTGGGAGGTCAATTTGATGTACGGGTAGTTTCCAGGTCGGGTCGGAGCTGCTGTCAATGGATCACGCTGTTTTGCTGCCGCCAGGTGAAGGTTCTTGGATCCGCGATGTTGGTGTCCAACAGCGCGACACGGCCAACGCGCATGTGGACGATGGCTCCTGAATTTCCCAGAAGGCAATGAATTAATTGGGCCCGCTGGCTCCAGTCGTTGGAGGATGTGTCGCCGGTACCTGGCTGCTCGGTAAGAGTGGGTCTCGCTTAGTCATCTTTACCCCTGTACAATATCGATATTGTGATTGGTTCAATCTTGCTCCTGGGCCCCACCATCCCCAAGCTGGAGCTTCCCACCATCAGGCTGACGAGCTGACGCGGGCCAACAACGACTCCCGATGTTGAACTTCAGCATCCAAGCACCCATTTCCCATCCATCCACGCCGCCTTTCGCACCAGCTTCCCCATATCCACGGCATCATTTCTCTTGAAGAGAGTACTAGTTCATTGACGGCCAACAAGCTCACGAATTCCCAAGATGGCGGCCATGTTCAGCCAGAACCCGTTAATGAACGGGCCGAACTACTCCATCAACGATGCTCCAAGGATGGGCGCCCCCGAGGGCGCTCGAGAGCATCGCTTCGACCCGTATGCTATTTTTCTGTATCGCGCAATCCGTGGTCTGTGGGATATGCTAACTCTTCCCACAGTTATACTGACAACGGCGGTTCGACCCTCGCTATTGCAGGCGCCGACTTCGCCATCGTGGCTGGCGACACTCGTCTCACCTCAGGCTACAGCATCAACTCGCGGTTTCACCCTAAGCTCTTCAAGATTGGTGGCACGACGGCGGACCAGAAAGATGCGACCATTGTTCTCTCGGTCGTGGGCTTCCAAGCTGATGGCGAAGCCTTGAAAGAGCGGCTCGATGCTATTTGCAAGATGTACCGGTATCGTCACGGCAAGCCCATCAGCGTCAAGGCTTGCGCGCAGCGGCTTTCGACTATTCTCTACCAGAAGCGTTTCTTCCCGTATTACGCCTACGCTATCTTGGCCGGTCTGGATGAGGAGGGCAAGGGTGCTGTCTACTCCTACGACCCCGTCGGAAGTTACGAGCGTGAGCAGTGCCGTGCGGGAGGTGCCGCTGCCAGCCTTATCATGCCTTTCCTCGACAACCAAGTCAACTTCAAGAACCAGTATATTCCCAACAGCGGCGAGGGCCATGCCTTGCAGGAGCGGGAGCGCCGGCCTCTGAGTCGCCGGGAGGTTGAGACATTGGTCAAGGATGCTTTCGACGGAGCGGTTGAGAGGCACATCGAGGTGGGCGATGGACTGCAGATGATGGTCATCACAGCATCGGGGATTGAGGAGATTTTGCTGCCTCTGAAGAAGGACTGAGAGGAACGGCAGGTTGGGAATGGGTCGTCTGGACAGTGCATGGTACATCGTAACATGAAATCCACCTATAAGATGAGGTGGAATCTCTGCTACCCAGCGTCGTGTTTCTTCTGAATGGTCATGAGGGGAGCTGATCTAATGTCTTTATGGCTGCTGATTCTCGTGCGCTTCCTGCTCTCGGCTTCTTGGTGTTTCCATGGGGCGAAACTCTCAAGTCCCATCGGCCATTGATATCGCCTTTTTGTTGAAGCTGTAAATCTTTATGCCCCAAAGCCCGAGGCTGTCTCGGAAAAGTGTGCCGTGGGGATCCAGTCTTGCATGAGTGAGGAAATACTTTGGGATTCTTCGGCGATTTTCGAGGTCCATCTAACTTTGTGTTGATACTAGCCTGGTCACATGGCTGACTTCTTTCATTCCCAAGTCCTTGCCCTTTCCTGGTTGTGACGCCACGTCAACTCTCCAGCTGAAAGGGAGTGTTCGATTTCTTGGTACCCAACCATTTATCTAGAAATTGTTGGTGTTTGACCTGACCTCTAATCTGAGACCAGGAGTGTCAAACCCACACCGAAGACTGGGAGGCACTCTTTTCATTTGCCATCCCAAAGTCAAGTGGAAAGAGAATACGCATGGAAATACGACACTAACGTAATATCGAGCTTTGGGTCATTCCGTATCCCATTTCTCGCTTCACTGTATACGGCCCGTCCCTCTATTCGTTCACGCGGTACTGCATCTTTGCTTCAGCTCTCTACAGTTCTAATTCTCCTACGATGGTTATGGATGATAGCTATTCACATACGGTTTATCCAACGTACAGATTTGCAAACTCCTGAATGCCCAGCTCAGAGGGATTACCTATCTGACCTTGGCTACCATGTCGTTGCCGAGAGAAGCAGTCACCAAGTATCCACAACTCTTGTTCATTTCTCGAGAGTACTGATATCTGACTGAATGAGCAAGAACACTACAGTGAGTTAATCTACCTATCAATCATGAGATATTATCGTTTTATTTCTAGAACTTCCAGTGTTGAACCTCTTTGTCTTGAACACGGGTGTTGGGCCGAGACCCTCTATGTTTGTGACGTCATTGACAATGGACTTGGCATATCCTAATTTGGGTGTCTTGCTAACCGGATTTGGTTAGGTCATACAGTGTTGCTTCAAGAAGTCTCCACTCCTTTCTGGAAGGATCTGGATCTTGCCGCAGGATCGAGATCCAACCAGCTGGGACTCTGGAGAACTCTAGAAACACCAAACACCTACAAGATGAGCCGACACGTGGCTGTGGTCATGATGCTTCATGAAAATTGTAGAAGAGATCGGGCTCCAGGCCACGAATATAAAATGGCCCAAGCATTCCCGGGCTCCTCTCGGTTCCTCCGTTCTCCAGACCAAGAACAACAGCATCTCGACGACGACTCATCTACTCTGCAAGCGATCGCACACGCCAACAACCTTCACGAACAACCACCGTGAACATCCATAACACACCAGACAAAATGGCTCTCTTCGCTCACGGCCTTTACGACCCCATCCCGAGCTTCACGCCGCTCTTCCGCCTTCTGGACGAGTTCGACAACTACACTCGTGAAGTTCATGGCACCCACACCGACCGCCCGCGCCACCGTAACCGGGGCCACCACAATAGCTTCAACCCCCGGTTCGATGTGCGCGAGACAGAGAACGCCTATGAGCTCTACGGCGAGCTCCCGGGCGTCGACCGCGAGAACATCAGCATCGAGTTCACCGACCCGCAGACGCTGGTGATCCGCGGCCGCACCGAACGCACCTACACCTCGGGCACGCCTCCTGCCGGTCTTCTCGAGAACGGCAACCAGCCCGCCGGCGCCATCACTGAGAACGGTGAGGAACAGACCACCTCCGCCGCCGAGAACAACGGCACTGAGAAGGGCAAGGAGAAGGCCAAGGCGCCGTCGACCAAGTACTGGCTCCAGGAGCGTTCTGTCGGCGAGTTTGCCCGTACCTTTGGCTTCCCAACCAGGGTTGACCAGGATATCGTTACGGCCAGCCTGAATAATGGCATCCTGACCTTGGTCGTGCCCAAGGCGAAAAAACACGAGACGCGCCGCATCACCATCAACTAAAGCGGATGCGCCCGCCACGATGTGCTTCTTAACGAGGCAAATCTCTGCTCATGTCATGGAAAGGAGTTGGGACAGGAGTAATGGATTCCGGGTGGCTTCTCGACTGTGATTTCGGGGACATCTGGGAGGTGGTTCATCAGCGGCAATAGCTGAAGAGGAGGAATGGACGGTCATGGCAAGAGATAGGTTTTTTTATGCATCATCGGCGTTACTGGAGCATCTGGTTAGAGGAGGGGGGATAGGCATGGATGAAAGATAGACAGATCTCAGCAATGAGCTTTATTCAATATAGTGGGGAATTTTCACCAGCAAGCCCTCTCACTGCTTCTCCATCGTAACATATACTGCTCTTGGTTGATGTGACTCGTGGATTCCATTCCAGGTTCTCGATGATGAAGCATACCAACCAAGTATGGCTTTACTTATCTTGTGCTATGGATGTCTCAGGTGACACCGATAAGCCAAGCCTTCTCTGGGCGGTCGCAGAGCTGCTTCCCAAGGGTGTCCAGGAGAAAAGCCCCTTGTCGTGGCAGAAGGTGGATTTAATCAGCAGAAATGTACATGACTACCACGCCGTCAGAACAGGCCTGTTGAGATGATACAATAGTGAGCCTGGCTGTCACTTACCGTTGTTTCCCCTCACAAACGCGTCCCCATAAGTCCTCCGCTTCACGCCATTGACATACTCCTCAGTCTTCTCAAGAGCAATGTTCATATACCCATCGACGGATTGAAGCTCCCCTGAGTCACAAAATATCAGGTTTGGTCAGAGACTGCCGGGGAAACCCATCTGACTCCATGCAACCGGAGGAACCTAGCTTCACAAGTCAAGGAAACACGTACCCTTGTAGACAACACCCGAGTTGAGCTTGACAGTGACTGGGTTGCCGATGATCTCGCTCAGGAAACCCGAAGGGTCCTTGGCTCCCTCGCCCTGAGTTGCTGCGCCGTTCTCCATGTCTTGCGTTCTCTCTCTGGTATGTGTGTCGTTGTCTGGGATGTCAGGCTGAAGTTGGGGAGGCTTGTTGGCAAAGAAGGATGTTCGGGGCAACAGACCAAGAACAAGGCCGGCTGGTGGCCCGCTGCGGGAAGCTCTCTGGGTGGACCCACCTTCCCTCTATGGTTTGCCAAGACCTTGGCTGCCATGCCGCGAGTCTTGAAGATGGAGGCCAACGCCATCCATCACCTTGTGATTCACACCGAGAGGATGGCTCGAACGAGGTCAATGATAATCGACGTTCTCATGAGAGTAGACAGTGGCTTGAAAGTTGAGTGGTTATATCTATTGTGAACCTAATTTTCATTGTTCTCATTTCCAATAGCTCTCTTGCCTGTCATCCCATACGCTCTTTTTAGGTTCTGCAGAGCAATGACATCCGTTTCTCATTCAAAACAATAACATGCCTCTATTGAGGCCGGCCATCTGGTCGATGAATTGTTAAGTTTGTGCAACACCCCCATGGGACCCGTGAAAACACAGTTCTCGGGTTTCTCCGTCTGTCACCGTTTTTTCTGGAACTCCCGAGCCCGCTCGTCTTCAGCGGTTCGACTTCAACATCATCACTTCATCAACAACACTTCAACCACTCTGTTTCCAACCATGGGTGGCTCAGCCTTCTCTTCCCTGCCGGATCCGCCATTCACTCCGCGGATGCCTGGCAATGTCTACCGGCACATGGTCGCGGCTTGCGGCAATGCTCTGCGGGAACTGTTTCTCTGCGTCGCCACTCCCATCGAAGGCCCCGCGAAACGCGATTATGGAGACATTGACATGCTCGTGGCTCTCGAGAAGCGAGTAATTTTTCCAAAGGCAGGCGAAGATGCCACTCCCCGCACCCCTCACGAACTCATGTCGGCCATTCGCTCCATCCTCCACGCTGAGTACGCCATCATCCATCCGACAGGTGTCTCGGCGAATTTGGCGATCCCTTGGCCTTCAAATCTGGGCGAACTTGTCGACGAGCCCGGGGCTGAATCGGGCACGAAAGAGAAGGACGCAAATCCGGATGAGGGGGAAAAGACAAAGTTCATCCAGGTCGATGTTCGAATCTGCCCCGACGTACACCGACTTTGCTGGGTAAGCTGTTCTGGTTGAGGTTGTAATACACGCGCGAGCGTCTGATTAACACTTTCATAGATCCTCTACAAGCATGCCCATGGCGACCTCTGGAACCTGATTGGCAGCACCATCCGCCCTTATGGTCTCACAGTCGACGAGGAGGCTCTGTGGCTTCGGATCCCCGAAATCGAGCCCTTCAACCGGAAGATGTCCAAGGTGCAACTGACCACCGACCCAGCGGATATTTTGCACTTCTTTGGAATGAAAGTCGAGGGCTACTGGGAGAAGCCCTTCAATTCCGTCGACGAGCTTATCGAGTACGCCACCAGTTGTCGGTTTTTCCAGGTCCAGGAGGCCCCGGAAGGTGACCCAGACGAAGCTGGGACGATCGGGGGTGAGGAGGGACGGAAGAAACTCAAAGCCAATGATCGACGCCGAATGGGGCAGCGTGAGGTCTACCGCCGTTGGATTAACGAATACATACCAAGCCTCCGTGCTCAGGGCAAGTTCCTTCGCCGGAGCGGTCACACATCGATCGCCGAAGCCCGGGCTGCCGTGCGTGATGAGGCCTTTGCTCGGTTCCATGTCGGCCCAGAATACCACGTGCGGCTCAGAGAGTTTCGACTCAAAAGGGACAGCGAGCAAATGAAGGCCTTCATCAAAGAGCTCATCCCGACGGACATGGACCCACACAGGAGGTCATGCTTGGTCTCTGCGATGATCAAGATCCTCATGGAAGATGATACGTCGTTTGGTCCCGTGCCTGTTGGCCACCGGGATGCGGAAGGATTTTACAACAAGGAAGTAGCGCGCAGCTTCATTCAGTCCAACATGGCTGAAGTCGAGAAGGCTGCTTGGGACAGACAGCTCCAGCGGGCCTGGGAGGCCATGCAACGGAAGGCACTCAAGGCAGCGGGAGAGACAACAGCCAGAGAGGGACAAAGTTAACACTGGGGGCCAAAGCTACTTTCAAGCTTCCTTGCTCATGGACAGTCTCGGGAAGCCAGAGGAGCCTGGTACACCATGTACACCTTTGCAAGCCATATCAGCTTTGCCAAAGGTCATGGTTGGTTTTAATACACCCCACAGAGTCCATCATATCTAGGAGTTGTAAAGGGAAATGACGTAATGGGCATCCGGAGTGATTCTATGACAATATACCATGCTACTCCGTCCACGAAAGGTCATCAACATCCTTGCTGCCTTACTTGCCACCACTCATGAACATAGGTGTTTCGCTGAAAGCCTCAGAGTCCCATCATGTCAGGTATGCGCAATCTAACTGCCCGTCCGTCTATCACCCCCCCGGCGACCGACTCAACCTCATACCACAGGTAAGCCCGCAACGATATTCCACCCTTAAACGCCTACATTGCTATTTTCCCAAAGCTGCTGTCAATAATGGTCGTTATCTCTCGTCTCCTCCATACCCGAGTCAGGATCCATGTCCTCGTCCAGTTCCTAACTGGCGGACGTCCAACTCCAAAACGAATTTTCTTCACCATCAGTCTGCTCCCAAGGAAACCTGACAAGCCCTTTCCTTGCCAAGCGCCGCGTGTGCCGCCGCTTCCGCTCCCATGTCAAATGGCTGGTATCAACAGCAGTAGGATCGGTTCCGGTAGCCTTGTCCCACATATCAGACAACCAGTCCGTCACCTGCGGACGAAGGCGAGTCGCAAGAGTTCTGCCCTTCCCTCCGGTCACCCACTGATCAACCTTGATGGGAATTGCATAACCCCAAACAGGGTCATCCGCAGACCAATCACACGGTTTCCCGGGATAGCAGAACTGGGGTCTGCAGTACTGGTAGCACATCAACGACTCGGCCGCATACCAGAGGGTCAGCAGGAAGAGGAAGAGGCCGAGAGATGTGAACCGGAGTTTGGGTTCGCGGTACCACAAGACAGGGAATGCCAAAAGGTAGGTGGTTGTCGTACCACCCGTCGGGGGGTTGGTATCGTCGTCGTCGTCAGAAGTGCTTGGCACAGGTTCCTTGTTTTCAGGATCCTGTGTCTTCGCCTTGTGTTGCTCGTGGTCATTCGTGTCTGCATGCGCCACTTTATCCTCGAGGCGCTCAATCCCCTGTCTTGCGCTCCGGATACCCATCAGGCCGGTTTCGAGTTGACGATGCAACTTCTGCATCAGCTCAAGTTCAGCATCGATGTCGGCCTTCGAGTCGTCACCAATCTCCGCCTTTAGGCCCTTCCAAGTTGACGTTCCCGCTTGCTGTTCTTGCTGGTTCAAGATCTCGGCAAGGTCGTCCAATGTTGAGTCATCAATCTGGTTGGTTCGTTGGATATCAAGCAAGTCGTCCTTGACAGTTGGTGGTTTGGCTGAATTGATGAGCGGTTTGCGGCTGCGAGACAGCGATCTCGCACGACGGCGAGCGGAAACCGACGAGGAGCGGCTGCTTCCCCTTTCCCCCTTCGAGGATAGTGAACGCTTCTTCTGGCGCACCTCGCCAGGCGGGGCGGGAATTGTAGTGTCCACCTGCTGTTGAATGCTCGGACGCCCCGAGCTGCTCTCCGAAGACGCAAGATCATCCGACTCAACAACGGTATCTCTCCCAGGGATGTCCGGTTTGTTCTCCACCTTCACCGTCGCAGGAGTGTCGATGTATGCTCCAACAACCCGAGGCGTGGGTTGTGTCAGCGGATCGATCTTGGTCGGTTTTGGCGTCTCCTTAAGCATGCCACCATCCGACACCGGTGATGGGAGCCCCAACGAGCCTTTCTCGGACTGGCTTTCAGGTGGCGCAAAGAGTTGCATTTCGCCTTCGATTCTCTCCACGGGATCAGTCTCCGAATCCGCCACGCTTCGTTTCCCATCCCTTGAATTAACGGACGAGCTCCTGGAGAGACTGGCAAACGCGACGCTGGGTTTGCCGTCGCTCTTAGCGAAGCCGAACGACCGTCGCTTTCTTGGTTGCTCTCCAGGCTCTTCATCCCGTACAGCTGTTGTCGGATCGGTGACGGTTATGGGTACTTCCACGGTGGAATCGGCGCCTTTTGTAGTTGGCGGGCGAGACATACCGTCCTGAAGATCCTCCTCCTTAGGCTCTGTCGAAGCCGTGTTTTCCGTTTTTTTATCATCCGTGATTGGATTGTCAGCACGGATGGCATCCGATCTCTCGCCTGCTGGTTGACTATGGGAAGGATCGGTGTCTGTGACAGAGCTTGGGAAGTCATGAGTCTCCTTGAGATTCTCGCCGATGCTTCCCATTCCGTAAACTCGCTTCCGTAGCTTATTTCGAACAGGGGAAAACAGCTGCATTGGCTCATCCTCAAGTGTCAAACCATGATCGTCATGCGGAGAGCCAGAGCCATCCGTCTTCTCATGAGGATCACCAAGTCCAATTGCCGTGGAGAGCCTCTTTGATAAGCGGTCAACAGCGCGCAGTTTCTGCTGATCCGGGCTCGTCCTTGGCCGATCGAGGGGGGCATCGAATTCCAGACCGTGTGGTTTGTTCTCTCGGTCATCTTTGGCCTCCTGCTCGCTGCCTCCAACGGGCTGTCGACTAAGCTCTGCCTCAAGCGCCCGAATCTGGTCAAGCTTCGTGTTGCTGCGGCGGATCCCAACTGGCGGACTAGTTGAGACTTGGAGGTCGCCCCCCGTGAAGTCTGCGTCAGTCTGCCAGGCAAAGCTCTGGTTGGGGGTTCGGGCATCGGTGGCAAGGTTGCTGCGCTCGCTCTTGGGTGTAGTGCTGGGCCGCGAAGCTTCATCGTTTCGAGGTTCTGAGCCGCCATGGTGCTCTGATTCTGATGAGGGGCGTGCCGAAGGAGAGTCGCCTGATTCGCGCTTCCTCATAGACAGACGTCGGAGGAAGGATGATGATGGGCTGTCCGAGCCGGTCTTTGTCGAGCGAGGTGGGGAAGGATTTTCGAAGCTGTTGGAGCTGGACTTTCTCAGAAGGCCTTTGCTCGACTCGACAATTCTACTGCCGAGCCTCGACCTGGAGAGCAGCCCGCTGCTTCGGCGGTTCAGGTTCTCACTCCCTGCTTGATCTTTTGCAAACTGCCGAAGTTTCTCGTCAAAAGTGCTGTCGGAGTCTTCTGGTTGTTGCGAAATAGCGGAATCTCCGGCAATATTGTCGCTACTCCTAGACGCTCCGGGAATTTTAGAGCCCAGGTTCTGTCCTCCCTCAATGGACTCGCGAGAGCGCCACGATCGCGGTGCAGGGCTCGGGGATCCTTGGCCAAGTTCCTCCTCTTCGGCCAACCGATAGGCGTCCGAGAGAGTGAAACTGTTTCGCTGAACGGGCCGGGGAATTTTGGTGATGTTTTCGGAGATGGAACCCGAGCTTGTTGGTCGGGCAGAAGGGTCGTCTTCGGACTTGGATCGCGAAAACAGACTCTTCCTGCGAGATACGCTGGTGATGATAAGCGGCGAGGTGAAGCGCGTTGTGGTTGAGGGATGCCCAGCAACGGGCTTTCCCTCCCCGGTCTTGTTCTTCTCGTCGTCGCGATCCATTTCGTGCTGGGGATGTTGTCGCGTCGCAAGGAGAAAGTTGGTTGTAGGGTCGGGTCGTAACGTCGGGTGAGATCAATGCTGGCGCTCTGCGTCGCAAGGTCGCAGCTTAATAAATGGTCAAGGTCGGGCCAATTTGCGGCGGTGAGCTGTCATGGTGAATGATGCAGGTCAGGCCAGTCATTGAAACCCAACCGCCGGTGTCCTGCATGTACACCTCAATTGTCTGTAACCGCCTCGCCCTGCGATTGTGGGAGCTCCAAGGAGTGCCAACAGAGTGGTGACTTGGCGGCGCGTGGTGGTGGAACCCGAAGCCTGAATCTCGGCAGGAAGCTGTGAATGGAAGCGCCTTCATCCAATTGACATCGGAGCGGGGCGACAGCCCCAGCCCCCTGCTGGTGGGCGATCCCCCGGGCCGCGGCCGGGGTTGGCGGTATTGTAACATTACGGTATGTTACGATTTGGAGATCGTGAGGTGGGTGACCCGCCCATCCTGCCCTGAAAGACATGCTGATTTTCCAACAAGAGAGACTGCGTATGCGTACCTACTTAGAGATGCCGGGGGCTATAGCTGCCTCAGTGTTCCAGATCCAAAACCTCTGTGCCGATGTTTTCAGGGTATAATTCTCTTTTGCCATGAGCCTCACTCCTACCACTTCGTTAGAGCTGTCCTTCGGCAGGTGGGCCATGCTAAAGTTGCTCGGGTCAGTCTAGGTAAAACCCACTTTCGACCCTGAAACATATCTGGATGGCAGTCCATCTTGGCCGCAAGCTACCAAGGTTATCTCCATCCGTAGATACCGCACTTTTAGGTTCATCGAACAATAGCCATCCTAAATTCTGTCGTTGCTGCTATCGGGGCTTGACTATCTGATACCCTGTCATTCTTGGTTGACATGAGCTCCTCTGGACAAGTCGTCCGGCCTCTGGGACCATGGTACTGAAACCACCCCTATCCGATGGGCGCTTCGTGGTCAATCCGCTAACTGCACGGCAGTGAAATCTACTCGTCTTCGAGACATTTCCTCGGCTTCTACAAGTGTGTAGCGAACACTTGCCGGTACTCGGTTCCGAAGTCAGGGCTCGGCCATCAACCCGTCCAGAATGTATTAGAGGTGGCTGTGGCCAACGTGGTCCTGGCCACTCCAACATTGGCCGTAGCAATCAGGGGACAGGAGGGCTCCCGTCCATATTTTGTTCGGCCACCGATCATACGGATGGAACACCACATCGAGTACATTGTCAAACCAAGAAACGACACCAAAGACTGGATGCTTCTCAGAACTCTTGAAGAGCAGCACGACAAAACCTGGCCTGATATCGACCAGCGGCCTCCCTGGAAGCTCATTGTTGTTATTGAAGACCTTCTTCCGGGGGATGAAGTTCTGGTGTTTGATGCCGTCTTTGCGGCACATCATGCCATTGCAGATGGACGCAGCACTGCAGAGTTCCATATCAAATTGCTCAAGGAGCTCAACGGCCCGCCGATTCCGCCCAGGGAGCTCTCCAGTGGTGTATTGGACACGACCGGGCTGCCTGAGCTCCCTCTTCCACAAGAGCAGGTGGTTCCGTTCACCACTTCATGGGGTTTCTTGATCCGAACACTCCTTCGTGAACTTGGGCCAGCCTGGCTTTTGGGGGGTCGGTTCGGAGGTTTTTGGACGGGTGACCCAGTTACACGTGAACCTTGTCGGACCCGACTAAGGCTGGTCACCATCCCAGCTGCCTCCGCACCGAGAATCCTCGAGGCATGTCGGCGGCAACACGTGACTCTTACTTCCCTTCTCCATGCTCTAGTGCTCGCTTCCATGGCAAGGCGACTTGGCTCTGAGCAAGCTGATGCGTTTCGCAGCTCGACCCCCATTGACCTGCGCCCATTCATTAAGGACCATCAATACAGAGCGAAACCTGGGTTTCTCTTCGGAGTCTACGTAACTGCTCAGTCACACATACACGATGCCAATCTCGTCAAGGCGATGCGGAAGGACTTCTCCGAAGCCATGGTTTGGAAAGTGGCAACGACGTTGCGAAATAATATCAAGCAACATGTCGCCAACATACCCAAAGACGACATTATGAGCATGCTCGGCTGGGTGACGGACTGGAACCAGTTTTGGCTCTCTAAAGTGGGAAAACCCCGCCATGACACATGGGAAGTGTCTAACATTGGATCCATATGCCCATCATATGGGGAGGGGGATGGGTCTGGACAAGGAGGATGGAGGATCCAACGGTCGATTTTGTCCCAGGGTGCCACTGTTGCTGGCGCAGCAATCAGTGTCAGTGTTGCCGGCGTGGCTGGATGTGGAATTCGTCTTGGCCTGGGATGGCAGGAAGGGATAGTCGAGGAGGGGTTGGTTGATGGCTTGACGACGGACCTTCAGTGCTGGCTGGATAACCTCGGCCGCGGTGGTGCACATTTCCTGAGCTGCCCGAGCAAAGAAGAGGCCGATGCCTTCTGAGGAGAGGTGCCAATTCATTCACTGAACACCAAACCACGCTCGGTGCCTTTGATGTCTGGCTTCCAATGACAATTACAGGGGAATGAACCCGTAACGAAACGTTGCGTAACAATTTCACGCTGCAGGTGGACCTCAGAGCTCACCCGACGTTTACCCCACCAAAGAGCAAGGTCCATCAAGGTGAGCGGCACTGACGCCTCAATCCTCGAAATTTTGGTACGAGTTGCAGTCCGAACCGAGCCCGCCTTCAACCCGGCGGATTGCCAGCCCCGACCCAACAACCATGGCGACACCGCTGGCGAGCAGGTCGCCGGCCTGTCTGACGTGTCTGCGGAGAGTGATACAATCATCCAGCAGCGCCAATGCGGGCACCGCCGCCATGTCGCTGGTGCAGGTCCGCACCAAGACGAGACACACCCGGCCCAAGGACCAAGGCGTTGTCGTCCGTCTGCTCGAGGATATCCCGAAGTACGGTCGCAAAGGTATGCGCCATCTTCCCTGCTGGCCTTGGGCATGGCTCACTGTTGGTCAATTGGTGCTGACTCCGGGACCGCAGACTCCATCATCCGGACCGAACGGGGCCGCATGCGAAACCAGTGGTATCCACGGAAAATGGCCGAGTACATGACGGCGGCGCGATTTCGCGAGCTTGGTTTGACCCGCGACGACATTGGCGAACGAGATCCCACATTCGGCATTATCGACGCCTCCGAGATCGACCACAACGTGCCTGACGTCGAGACTTTGATCCCAAGAGAGGTCCTCACCATCACTGTACGTACCCTGTCCACACACGATGGTAAAACGCTATAGCCCCAACTTGTTTTCTAACCGTCCTTGTTCTCGTGTGACAGCCCGGCAAGGCGAAGACCATTCTGACCACCTTGGTCCCCGAGACTCTCACTTTCTACCGAAAGCCGATTCCAACAACCCCGCCACCTGCCCCTTCGACTCCAAGTATCTCGCCCTTAATCGCGAAGGGCACAGAGGAGCCCGATCAGCAAAAGACTGCTCCTTTGGCCATTTATGGCTCCGTTTCTGCCTCCGATATTGTCAGCTACATCAAGGGATTGCTTGTTAATGATTCTGAGGGCAGCCGTATCGTCCTGGAGCCGGAGCAGATACGTTTCTTGGGTCTAGAGGAGGAGGATGCGGACAGAATCAAGGCGCTGGGTCGCTGGGAGATCGAAATCTCGCCCGGTGATTCTGCTCTAGAGCCTGTAAGGAAGGTGGTTGAGATTCTTCCAGAGACGGATGCTTCCCTGGAGGCGAAAGCCTAATGTTCTTAAGAGTCGGAGGCCGCGGGTCAGCATGAATTTTGACCTCGCATTGCCAACACTCTTCCTGCGAGACATGGTTGCGGGCTCACATATGTCCAATAGTGTACAACAACAAAGTGTTCGGCTGCGTCATGTATGACATAAACAGGTTCTCTTTGATAAGGTGATGAAACTGAATTGGATATCCCTCTGAGTTGATAAGTACACAGCAACAGAAATACCGGGAAAGCACGAGGGCAGAATCCAAGACTTGATATTGAAGCCGGCCAAACCGCCGCGATAACTCTACTTTTCCTGGCTGGACCCCATCGGTCATTAAGCCCCATTGCTTGCTCGAACCCCATCAGCGGGTTCGCAAATTGCCTGGGGAGGCTCGTTAGGCGGCGCTCCTTGAGTTGGATTTTGCTGAGTTGGGCTTGTGGCAGCTTGGGCGTCAGTGGGAACCGCACGTAGTGAGTTGGTCTCGCTGGCGGCAGGACTCTCTCGACCCTTGGACCCTCCAATTCCAAACGGCAGGGCCTTCTTAGACCCCGTGCTGGACCGGCGACTCTCAAGGCTCTTGGACAACGTCTTACTCACCCCTTCTATGCCCGCGCCGGCACGACCTCCTGCGCCGCCTGCCTTGGATCCCGCGCGGCCTGGTGTGTGACGATCCGCCATGGCCTCAACGTTATTCGCCGCGACTGTGCTCTTAGCAAGGCCTGGTGTTGAAGGAGCCCCGGGCTTGTCCTCGGCGGCGTCAATCAGGTACCAACGGAGGCCATCCGAGAGATCGAAGGGGTTGTCGTTTTCGTCGTCGTTGACAGACTCCGAGTCGGCACCGGACCCTTTCTTAGCGAGGCCTGACGGGCTCTGGAGCGACTTGGATAGGTCCACGACTCGTTCTTGAATCCGGGAAATGCGTGCCACGAGCCATTCGCGGCTGCGGAGACGGTGGTGTTCTTGTTCCCGAAGGAAATAGTGCGGGAAGCCAACATTGAAGGCCGCCCACGCGCCGGTCGTCTGGTTTCGAGTAGGCAAGAACAACGCCAAATCGCCCTCCTTAAAGTGCTTGAAAGCGATCTTTTCATGCGCCTCCTTCTGCATCGCGTGCGCCTTTTCCCGATACGCCCTCGCGTCACGCTGTAGTTTGCGCGCCATGTGCTCGATGTCCTTGACGCGCCGATACACAACCTCACAGAAGGCATCGGTATCGAAGGAACCGAGAGAGGACATGTACGCATCGTACTTCTCCTTCTCAGCTTCCACGTCAGTAGCGTTCACCCAGTGGAGCAGGTCCAGATCCACGTTGCTAAAGAGAGCAGTGCGGCCGTTGAGGGTGCCTGACCGGCGCAGCGACGTGCTCGCGTCCGGATCGCTCGTGCTTTGTGAGATACGCTCGGACCGGGGAATCTTCTGAATCGCAAGTCCTTCGCCCTGGCGAGCCACTGAGAAGCCAAGCCGCTCAAGCAGATGAGCGAGGCGCTCGTTTTGCGCATATAGACGTTGTGAGAGATCACGCGCGTGCTCTGACCGAGAATCGAAGAGGGCAGAGAGGCTGGACAGCTTGTTCTGCTGCCGGTGCAACTTGTCTTGAAGAACCCGAACCTCCTCTTCCAACCTGCCCACCTGTGTTTGTCGCGAGGCGAGCTCCTCGGTGACCTGGGCGAGCTTCGTCTCCTCTTCCTGAAGACGCTTCCTCAAGGACTCGGAGCCCGTCTCTCCGTCAGCGAGCTTGGTGCGCAGCTGATCAAGCTGATCACGACCGTCGGCGAGATCGCTCTCGAGTGCTGTAACCTTGGCGCGTTCTTCTGCGAGGGCTTCCCTGAGACGAGCCGATATCTCCTGCTCGCTGGAGAGTCGTTCCGCCAGAGCCTCCTTGTCAGCCGTTACTGACTCGACGGCACCTTGTGCGGCGTCGAGTTGAGATCGAAGCACGGAAACGTCTCCATGCAAGCGTCGCACCATCTCCAGGACCTCGCTGGCTTTGTCTAAAAGCCTATCCACCAGATTGGGAGGATCGGCTGGGGCCGGCTCCGCTGGTGAAAGTCTGGTCCAAAGCTCTTCCAAGGCCGTCTGCTGTGCCTCGCCTGCCTCGTTCAAGGCTGCAAGCTCCTTGGAGAGTTTCCTGGCCTCGTCCTGTGCGACCCGAAGCTGTCGTTCCTGCTCCTCGATAGACTCACGCTGTGTGCGGGTTTCCTCGCGAAGGAAACTGATCTTGCCTTCGAGTTTAAGCGCTTCTTCCCTCTTCTCCTTGGCCAAGCGTTCGACCTCGTTCCGGAGAGCCTGGATTGTTTCGTCATACGAAGCCTTTTCGTGCTCCCTGGATTCCCCGAAGTGCTCGATCTCATCCTCCGTATCTTCCAATCGAGCCTGCAACCGCTTGATTTCATCCACGAGCGATTTCCGCTCGTCCATAAATTCTCGCTTCAATGCTTCCAGGTTCTGCAGGAGGTCGTGCTTTGTTGAGTTGGCCTCATCCACTTGTGCCTTTGTCATGTTATAAAGGTTCGTCTGCTCAGCAAGGTCCCTCTCAAGCGCCGCAGAACGTTCCTTCTCGGTTCCGAGCTCCGCTTCCAACTGATGGACGCGTTGCACCAAAGTCTCGAGACCTTCAATCGAACCGCGGCGACCATCTAGTATGTGAGGAGATTTGATCGAGAAGGTGGAGTCTGCTCGATCCGAGAGGTTCTGACTTGGTGCCTGGAACAAATGGTTGAGTGTTGGCCGGGATGCTTGTGATTGCCGATGAAGCAGGTCTTCGAGCCTCCTGACACGGCTCTCTGCCGTTTTCAGTTTGCTTTCTAGTTTCGTTTTGTCTTCTTGCAAGGACCGCAGGAGGTCGTCATCGCCTCGTATCAGCAGCCCGCTCCGGCCCAGAGCCGCCTCGTGGATGCTGCCGTTCTTGAAGGCCTTCATTCGCTTGAACTGCTGCTTTGTTGGACTGTTCATCTCAGATATCATTTTACTGACATCGCCGATGATCTCGGGGTCGGCTTTGTTAGATTGAAGAAGACCAAGGAAGTCCTCGAGGTCTTTCCGAGTCATCGACGGCCATGGCTCTTCCTCGCCAAGCAAGTTTACCTCTAACCCTGGAACGTGGCTGTCGAGGTTCTGGGGTTCCGGACCGTACGTGTTACCGATCGATTTGTACCACTTGCGCCTCCTCTTGATCTCCTCCTCACGAAACAAGGCCATTTCGTTGGCGAGGGTGGATGAGTCCTGGGTCATCTTCTCGTACCACTCGCGGCGTTTGACGGCCTCGGCCACGAAGGAAGCGTACATGTACGGAACCTGCTGGATGAGGCGCAGGTAATCGAATGTGGCGAGCTCATCCTCTTGGTTCACGGCATTGATCTGGGACTTTACGCTATGGCTGAGCGCAGTGATGTCGGTAATACTTCGCATAAATTCGACGGACTCGTTAGCCAACGAGTTTCGTGCTTTGGTCGCATAGTCGAGCATGTCGTACATTTCCAGCGCTCGCTTTCCCAGGCTTGGTAGAAGCCGCTCGGTGTGGTTCGCGGCGACCCTGGATATCTGCGAGAGTGCGTTGCCGGCATTCGGAGTGTACTCGAGAGCGGTCCGGCAGTCAGTGTCAATCTTTTCAGCCACTGCTTCAATGTCATTCACCAGCTGCTCCGACTCCCCGCGGTGAGCCATCTCAGACCGTTCGATGGTTCTCTCGTACTCTCGAAAAAGGTCCTCGGCGTCCTGGAAAAGGCGGCTGGCAACTCTTTCAAGATCCGCAATCCGGTTGTTGAATTTTCGGAGCGCCGACGGCGCCAGTCTGCCAGCTTTTCGCGCCGTTTCCAAATCCACCAAGTCCTCCAGTGAGGCCTGTCGTGCTGCTCGTCCCTTTGGATCCCCGACACTGCGTCCAGTCATAAACTGGACCATGGCAGGTGACGCCGGAATGCTCCTTGCAAGGGATAGATACTGTTCCCATCTCGACGTCAAAATCCCATATTCGGTCTGTGCCCCGGGAAGCCAGTTCTTAAGCTCGGCATACTTAGGCTCGAGCCCCTTAATGACCGACTCGAGGTTTGTCACGGCAGCATCTAAACAGCGCAGCATGACGTCCATCTCATTGTACCGCTCCTCCGTCTCCCGGGCCATCTGGCGACAGTCGTCAACAATCTTCCATGACCATGCTCGTCGGGTCTTGAATAGTTCCTGCCACGCCTGTATTGACTTGGGGGGCTCGGATGGGTTCGGCTGGTCCTGCACGGCATATCGCTTCGGAAGGGGAAGATCCAGTTTCGGTGCTTGTCGGCTACCTTGGGACAGTGGCTGAGCAAGTCGATTGTCATAGACGAATATCTCCTTCTAGCCTCCACATCAGTAAAGAATCTTCCTGGGGGTCTTGATTCTAAAGGCCACTAAAGGACGCCAGGATACCAACCTCGGCCTGGATTGTTTGTAGCTTGGGGGGCTTCCCCTGTGCCGTCAGAGCAATGACACATTGAGGCGGTATTGATGTATGGCGGGAAACGGAGGCCTTGAACTCGTCGACCCTAAAGTCAGTCAGCGCCATTCTCTCTCTCCTGGTGGGGAGGAACTGGTTGCTCACGATGAAAGGTTCGAGACGTCAATTTGCAGGCGCTGGCCCGTGTGGGCAACCAACACCTGGGCTGCCATGTCCGGGCATGCCTTTGAACCTTCGCCGTGCGGTTTTCTAGTAGAACGTCGCTCGCTCGGATACGTGATGTTGGCAAATACTCAGGAACGGAACTGGGGAGAATGTGCGCCGGGGGTGCCTATCAGATAGAGTACCGCCCACGTCACCAGTCGCGGTGTGTAGGTGATGTACCTGATGACGTCGCAGCCGCAGAGTCTCTGGTCTCCGCCGTCGATACTTCGGCTCGGATGGAACGCGTCGTGCGTCACCAGCAGGATCGGATATTGCCAGTCCGTCTTGAGGGTCGTTCTAGCAGAGGAATCTGTCTGGTTCCTCTCCTGCCTGATCTCGACGAAAGCTCAGTGAGGGTCGACCACGCAGGCTGGTCAAGCGAACAGTCGGACACAGCCAAGCACACTGGTTCGGGTTGTCAGGTGCGGCTGCTCCCGTATGACAAATGTACCTTATTTACATGTATTTACCGTACCTGCGCCGCATGCACGGTGCTCCGGCGCGACTCTCAGTAAAGACATGTCTGCCTTTGCAAACCACCAGCAAGATCACATCAAAGAGCAACGGCTCACAGAGTCCTACAAGAGCTGCCTGAGGCGATGAGCTCGATATTGATTTTATTGATGACTAAGTGAATATCAGGTCAAGTGCTTGACTCCACAGTATTGAGAACACTGTCATTGGCACTGTGATTCCCAAAGCAGCGAGCCTTGTGCTTCTCCCATCGCCTTGTTGATCGCGACGCGTTGTGTTGGCGGCCTTTCGGTGATCCACGAGGTCGACCTGGTGCTCAAGTTGTCCACCGGATTGGACTTCTAATCCCGACTTCTTACCCTCTCCTTGACTAGGTAGATCATCAGCCTTTTCAACAAAATTCTGGCAAGTATGGCAACCGCTTCAACAGTTCTATTCACAGACACCGAACTCGCGGTGTTGCGATTGTTTGATCAGGTGCAGCAGCTCCAGCTTGAGCTCGCACTCCTCAGATCCCAAGAGTCGCCCCTTGCAGCTTGTCAGTCCCCGTGCATCAGTTCTCAGTGTTTGTCTGCACCAGGCGTTTTCGTGACTGACACCTTCAAGACAAAGGATCCCAAGGCAATGAACAGGATTTTGAACGACTTCGCCTACAGCTTCTGGAGGCAAAAGCGACGCTTGCATTACGAGACTGTATTGTCGAAAACACGATAAGCCTTCAGCCAAGCCTGAATGCTGTCCATCATGCAACACACGCGTCTCCTGCAGAGAGGTACCTGATCCCCAGCGTCTGCTCTGGGCTGGCCATGGAAAACACGATGAAGAAGCTGACTGGCCTTTCATTGTGTGAAGAGACCTTCTGCCAACGATCGAACAACGTGATACAGCCGCAATCCGTGCTGCTCAACTCTGTTCAGACACGCTGAAAGCGAAAAGGCAGCTGGCAGAACTCGAGAGAGAAAATCTCACACTATGTCAACAAAATGTTGAACTCGCTCAAGAAGTGCTCTCTCTCGAGGAAAGAGCCCAGATCCCCCAGCAAGTCGCTTTCAGGAGCTCAACCGTTGAGAATGAGGTAACAAGTCTCGAGCGAGAAGTCTCAACGGGGCGTCGCAGGTGGAAGGTAATCAAAGGCGCCACAAGTGCCATTGTGGCTGGAAGCGGCGTGGACTGGGTTAGAGACGAACACCTCAAGACGCTGGTGCTGGAATCGCTAGATGAGTGAGCGCAGGCTCCTCAAACACAGCACAAAAGCAGCGCAAGGGCCAGTCGGGGCAGGGACCTGCATTGACCGCGGAGAATGAGGATGGAGTACCTCAGGTATCGCTCTGTCTCAGCCATGCAGCTTGAGCACGGGCCAACAGACCTGCCCATCTTATCGCCCTGCCCAGAGGGGGCAGCAAAGCTCCACCCGCAATCTTCCCCATGGAACACCACCAGCCTCCCGCAAGGCGCTGTCCACTCACAGTAATGTTAGCACGGAGAGAAAGAGGGAAATGCGACACAATCCCGCGGTCCGCTTCGGGCGTCTGGCGTCCAGCATGCCTCCTACGTATGTAGTACGTGCAAGGCCTTGCCATCGCATTACAATGTGAACCTCGGCGTCCAGAGAGAGCAAGATGGACTGGCTGATGGTTGCACTTTCATGGCGAATCTTACCAAAAACGTCAGCGCCCTGGAAAAGCCGGGGAGTCCCAGGCGGCTTTCTTGGATCCGGCTATCAGCTGATGTGTGGAATGCAGGGAACCGAAGGGGCAGCAGGAATGAAAGGGAACTGTTGGGTGTGGCATGTGTGCGAGATGGGGAGCAGCCTGCTCTGGATCAACCAACCAGAAGAAGAACGAGGCGGCACGGAGGGGGCGTGCCTTGTTCATGCTGAGCCGTCTTGAATTCCTCTCCAGAGTACGGGGTACTTAGTGGCCACCAAGTTTGGCCGTCCATTGTCGCCCGTTCTGGAGAGCAGTGTACCTCCATCTCCTCCGCAGCATGCCTCAGATGCTCTGGATATCGCCATGCTGTTCTATGCATACAACTTCGTTCGCCAGCACCCAGCTGTTGGTTCAATCAAGCACCTGCCCTGCTTCATCAATACGTGTTTGAGTTGACAGAAACACTTGTTGGTACTCCCAGCCTTCTTGGAAGTCAAATGATCCATCCAACGTCCAACAACATTTGACCGTCTTGGAGCATGTCCGCTCTGACATTGACGTCCTGGGCGACTTGGGCGTATGTTAGGTATTCTCAGAAGTGCTGCTCTATTAAGACGCCCAGTTCCTGCAAACAAATCTATGTATTGGGCCGAAGAACACCAGGCAGACTTCCATATACATCGGCTGCTTGACGACTTCTATAGAAATCACAGGCTGAAATTATGTTCACTGCTGGAGGCTAGGAAACGTACCTGTGATCTGTCTCCTTAAATCATTGTTTATCACCTCCGGTGTTCTTAGGCGATCAACCAGTTGAGAGAATGGCTGTCATCAATGAAGACTCCTCCTATGCTCCGTACCCCATGATCCATCTTCATGATCTGTGACTCACCTTGTTCTTTTCATAAAGCCGTTGGCCTCCAAGCTCCTTTGGGTATTGATAGGGAGGTGCGTACTCTTACACCAAGTTTATATTCTCTGCCTTTGGCCTGTTTGCTGTGTGGTGTTTGGCTCTCGTCCAGACCTCCAGAGCCAGGATTTGTGGGTGAAAGTTTGGTACCGGGTACAGTGCTCCGTAGGGATGGGCCCACACGGAGAGATGTACCATCGACTTTGCTCTCGCGTAGGTGGTCTGTGCTCGTCACACTAAAGCGGGCTGGTCTGGAGGCAGGGAGATGAGAGAGGAGCGCAGCGGCCGCCCTCGCCCCCTCCCTCCCAAAAATCCCCGGCCAAAAAAATCAGCCCGTGCTTCCAGTCGCAGCTTTTTTTGTTATGGGCAGGAAAGAAGGGACCCCCGCCCTCCCCCCTCACTCAATCAGCCGCCCATAGTAAAATACGAGCAGACGCTTCCCCCTTCCCCTCCCAAAATCTCCCTCCCTCTTCTCCCATACAAACTGCCCACGCACACAAACACGCTTGAGCATCCGCCTCTCCACATAGCCAACCCAGCCCAACCAGTGAGTACTTTTCTTCTCTGCACTTACCAGCACATTTCCCAGGTACACTTGGAGCCCCTCGGTGTTTTCGCATCCCCCATTGGCGCAAGTTACGCCGTTTTTTTGAAGCTTTTCCTCTCTGTTTGGCACTTCGCAAACCTCCCTGCCTTCGGTTTCTCGGTGTTTTCCATCCACCAAGACAACAACAGCACTCTTTCCCATACTGCCAACCGCTCCATCTGTCCCCAGCCAACAAACATCACCCCTCGCGTTCTGGGTCTTCTGGCTGACCAGCACAGAGGTTGTGCATTCAATTCACATAACTTGTTGAGAAATCGCACTTCATTTTTCGGTATGTCCTTTGGTTGAATTTGATGAACTGCAAGCAATTTCACCTTGATATTTTTTATTCCTGAAGCAGTTGCTTGGATTTTCATCACCGCGAGGCAATGCCAAGCAAGTCGCGACGCGTTTCTCGAGACTGGGACGCGACGCCGAGCCCCAATCCATCACCAGCCGGCCTCGGCGGTGTTCCCTACGGGTTCTCTGCAACACCAGTCTGTCTGGATTTCGTTGCAACCCTCGTGTCTCTTATTATTTTCATTCACGACATGTTTTGTATCAGCTCTTCTGCTCTTGAAATAAATACTTACTCAGCGTAACAGATCCAACTCAGTCACCATGCCGAAGGCTACCAGGAAGAGCGACAAGGGCGGGAAGAAGCGCGCCAAGAAGGGTGAGTTATTCATTTCAACCGAATACACGTCCCCCTGCCGGCCTGAGAGCATGGCAAACCGCTTCGCATTTCCGCAGCCAATCTATCATGTTTGGTCGTCTTGCACAAGTTCTTTGGCTAACGGTGAACCACAGACCCCAACGCTCCCAAGAGGGGTCTTTCGGCTTACATGTTCTTTGCCAATGAGCAGCGCGAGAACGTGCGCGAGGAGAACCCCGGCGTCTCGTTTGGTCAGATTGGTCGGCTCCTCGGTGAGAGGTGGAAGGCCCTCAGTGAGAAGCAGCGTGCACCATATGAGGCTAAGGCCGCCGCCGACAAGAAGCGGTACGAGGACGAAAAGCAAGCATACAACGTAAGTTAATGCTCTTCTGTGCGTTCCAAGACAGAACATGATGTCTGATAGTTGACAACAGCAGGCTCAGGCTGACGGCGATGACGATGAATCCTCCTAATCGACCGGTGCCTTGGGGGTGTGACCAAAGATACGTGTGGTCGGGGCCGTTGGCATAGTATTTTTTTCTTGTATCTTTTGGGATGGGTGGTGTTGATTGGGTTCGGCAATGGGATTTCAGTGATTCTCTTTTTTGTTTGTTGGGATGGGGTTCTCGTGAGGCTTGCTGCGGTTGCTGGAACTTGGAGGGAATGGCTTCCTTTTTGGTATGGGTGACAAGAGAAACCATTCAGGATGAGGAGCCTTAGGAGGTTCTGACATGACATGTATAACAATTGCTACCCTTGACGTTTTTGCTTTCCATGCTGAATGGTGCCCCTTGAGCATCGTTTTTCTGTTATTGATCATCCGTTCGTTGTCTCATTTGTGCCTTGGCCTGCCGGTTGCTCCCAGGGTGGACTGGGCCATGGCGCCATCGCCAGCTTATCTTGCAGTATCTGGCAATGGCCTCGTCGGATTCATCCCTATCATTGGTCCAATCTCCGCAGACATGACACCTTAACCGGTATTCCCATTGATCCCGTTGCCAACGCATGGATGCTTCTCTTCTCAATAATCCGGGCACCGAGAGATCAAATCCCGGGCAGGAGAGCAGCCCGGGCTGCTCTGTATCTTGTTGCTGCCCAACGTTGGTCGTCCTTAAAACAAACAGCACAGCCGACCTGCCCGTTCTCCCTACACTAGGCTTCTAGGAGATTCATTAGATTCACGTCCACGGGCGGACCCAACCAAGACAGCTGCATTCTTCTTGATTAGGGGACTTTACAAAAGGTGCGTGGACTCTACTCGCCCTGTCTAGAAATACCACCTGGGCCGGCGCTGTTTAGACCACTGTACTTCGAGAGCAATCAAGCACCCGCACCAGCTTCGCAGCGGTCTTTTTTGGCCATTCTTAGCCCCAATTCCCCCGCATCGGAGTCAAGGCCGTACTGCATGTTTGATTCGGCATCCGTCACACGAGCCGTTTCTGACATTGCGCGCAGGGATTCGCAGTTCCAGTCCCATCGTTGCGCAACCCTCCCTCCCCCGCCAACAATGGGCTTCCATCAATATCCTGTCGCGAAGCGATTGTTGTGGAAGAGTCGTCGGCGCCGAGCCAGTCGCTAGGCTGCTTGGCTCGCCTTCGCTGGCATCTGGGTGTGTTGCATGTTGGTGTCACAGAGCCGTGGCATCGCCATCCCACTACCTATCCGGTCAGGTGCCTGCCACATCGACACCGGTGGGTCACCAGTCGCCGAATGGTCGGATTCAGGCCTAACATTGGGTGTTGATGAGGTTATTGGTAGTCACCTACTCTATTCTCCCGGTCTTCCTTTTCACCATCCGCCCGATGTGCCCTTTCTCTGACTCGACAACCACTGCTTGTTCGCCCATCACCTCCGTCTCCCCACGAGGGTGATCCTACGTTCACAAACCACTCTGGAGGGCAGCTAAAGGCCTCCATTGATCACTGGGTCGGCGCGGGCCGAGAACGTGGAAACGGCTCTCCGTTTTCGTCTGGCCCGTTCAAGCTCAAGCCATCTAACTTTCCGGCGCAATCATGCCCCTTGATCCCGACGAGCCATTGTCAGGTGTTATACGTCACCCTTGATATATTCAATCCCTCGACGCTTCAGGACTCATTGCTTGGGTTCGGACGTCACAAGATGGATCTAGTTGGCCCCCCACCTATCAATATCCCCGTTGAGACGCAGCTTCTCATCGGTTGTTGTCGTGAGGCAGACGAGGCCGAACTCGTCTCCATGAGCTTGGATCAACTACGAATGGTGCTTCCCGAGTCGTACCATGGCCATCTCATCGCCCTGATCGAAGAGATACGAAGCTCATCGAGGCTCCTCCGTAGCCTTGCGGACCGCTCACAAATGCACATGACGCGTGTCCCCTTCCTGACCAACTATCTCAACGTGGTTCTTCCATGCCTATCCAAGTCCCTGAAAGATATCAGGGGGTATTACGAGGATAAAACAGTGTCGAGGGAGATGCGGTGGCGCAGAATGTACAACAAAATGACGGACGAAGCCGGTGGTCTTCCACTGCCTCAACGTTTTGTCCTCTACAACCACTTCCTGATGCTCTTGAAGCTGCTTCTGATCAGGTATCGAGTCTTTCACCCATACGGTGCTTCATCTCTTCAATCCTGCTTCTAACCACAGAACTAGGTCACCGAACTTCGATCTCAACGCCCTTGAGACTTTACGCAGCAGGATAGTGAAGTTGCGCGAGCAAAGGGGAATCCGTAGGTCAACATGGACGTGTGGCTCTCAAATACCCAACTAACCACGGATATCTCCAAGCTGCTCCAACAGCACCTCAACCAGGCGCGCTCGTTCGACAAAACTTAATGTCACTTGCGCTCGTACAGGATCCGGTCCGTCTCCGATCAGCCACTCAGCGGCCTGGTAACAGATCCTAACCAGCAATGTACCCCAGACCGCCCACTGGGCAGAACAAATATTCTCCGTCCCACTACCATCACGGACTCCACTGAAACATATCAAACAGTGAGACGCCCGATCCCGGGTTTGGGGATGAACTCGCATGGGATAAGCTAACTTTTGTTTGCCTCGAGGTCACGATCATTTGGACCATACTTTCCATGGGGTCAACTGAAACTACCACAGGATTCAAAGGTCCTCTTCCAACGGTGTGTAAACCAAGCAAAAACACTAGATCTTGCTCACCAGGAGGTTGACTTTGTCTAACGTTGGATTTCCAGGCCTTTCAACAATGACAACCTTTCTATTCTCGTTTTCCTGAGCTCTGCGGACCAATGTCCGTATTACTTGATCAGGACAATGCAAAACAATACACCATGGTACTCCATGTTTGGGGCCCACGAGCTCAGGATAGAGCGTGAGGGAAGTGCCCTGCAACTCAAGAGATGGAGCCACTCGGACCAGTGCAGCAAACTATGGGCAGTGCTCTATTTCCAGACCTGGGAGGGTAATGTCCTATGACCCTTGAGGTACCGTAAAGTGGCGTGTTCTGATGGATCTCCAGAGATGGTGCTCTTTTATTGCACATTTGTCGCCCTAAAAGCGCGCAATCTACTCACAGTACAAGTTCACCCCAGCGAGTTTCATCTCCGCAGGGAGAAGCGGCTGTTCCAGGCGTACGTCATATATCTGGTCATGGCTTTTGACATGCTCGGGTCTACTGGTGTCCATGAAATATGGCTGACTCTCTGTCGGCTAGTCAAATCATCGACGACGGTTACAGGCACTCACTCATTGTTTACGAGGACCTACAGACACGGGGACTGCGGCTACATGCTGCAGTGTGGGAGGGTGAACTGAGACAGTGCCCGGTTTGGACAGCCTTTGGTAAGACAAGACCAGCTTGCTCTGCCTGACCCAGAGGGTTGCCATCTTCTCACTTCCGGGTTCTAACCGCGGCTTCTAGTCACGCAGCAATCTCAGTCGCCAACTTGGCTGAGCCGCCGCTCGAAGCGTCGTGTCTGGCTCAAGGACGTCCTTCTCTACGTTTTCTGCGGGGCGTACCGTCAGGAAAACATGAGGCAAAACAAACTAGCGGCGTTCGAGATACAGTTCGACAAAGAGGAAGGTAAGCAGCATCTACAACACTCCTCATGGTGGACAATGATGGTCAGGCTATATGACTGACATTGTCGATTAAAGCGGCCAAACGGTTCAAAGAGCTATTCGCTTCCAGGGCAAGCGGGTCAGAATCCTCCGAGGACGACGGTGCTGGGACCGAGGGTTGAGAATCTCATATGCGTCTCGAGATAGAGATTCGTGGCTTGACGGCCACAACGAGAGACGCAGGCCCTTGTCCCGTATTTACTTCACCTACTCAACCTCACCATCGTCCACTGTCCATCGTCTGGAAAGGGCCCCTCATGTGGTTGTTTGGTTGTCGTGTCAAGATCCGCTGACACCCCCCGAGACTGTGACTAATGGATCTGGACAGTGTGGAATGTATGTCACGCTGGTTATTTGTGTCTCTGGTGGTTTCCTTTCTCGGATATGAAGATGATGAATGGT
Organism: Mycothermus thermophilus; assembly: GCF_041956435.1. Classification (NCBI taxonomy): domain Eukaryota; kingdom Fungi; phylum Ascomycota; class Sordariomycetes; order Sordariales; family Chaetomiaceae; genus Mycothermus; species Mycothermus thermophilus. The sequence goes on from NW_027191428.1 coordinate 2,460,960, forward strand.
GAAAAGGGCGCATTTGTATTTGGCGGCTTGTGCGGCATTTTGCATGTTTGTTGTGGTACTCTCCTCGGCTGACCCCGAGGGTGTCACCCGAGATTCCGTGACCAGGTGCGTATCTTCCAGAGCTGTATCGCTGCCACGATAATGTGCAAGACACCAGAAGCAGAAGCGCGTGTCATTTTGAATATACCGAGTCATGTTATTCCTAGAATCCCCGTGGAATGCCGCTGCTCCTGGAATCATGGAACAGCCAACATAAAATAAGGTACGATGACGCCTTGGGGAATGTCGAGCGTTGCTCAGAACTTGGGAATATTGGCCCCAGGAACCCGTGTTCACGTCCAAGATTCTGTCTGGTCTGTTCCGAGATGCAGCAGCGCCCGATCCCGTCACCTGCGGCGCTGCCTTGTTTATTTGGTGGGGCTTTCCATGCCCCGCTATGGATCTGATACTGGTCCGGACCTTGGGTATGTCCATATGATGGAGCTCCCATCCCGGAGCTTCCAGCCGTGCCCCTCCCAACAACACGCCTCACGAGCCCGATACAAAACCCAACCAAGTCCCCCCGACCATTGCGTTTCTCTCGGTATCCCAACCAACTCATCGCCACCAACCCGAGGAGTAGAACAGCATGGACATCAAGACTGTCGAGTTCCAGCCCTTCTCTGACCAGAAGCCGGGCACGTAAGTTGTCCTCCATCCTGTCCCCTCATCGAAGCATACCCAGTCTAGCCCAACAGGAGCTTCTCCAAAGATCCCAACCCCGTCGAAGCCGCTGCTGGAATCATGATAAGCCCTCAATGGCACTTTTCTGACTCTGTTGCTCTCCTACAACAGTTCCGGCCTCCGGAAGAAGGTCACCGTCTTTCAGCAGCCGCACTACAGCGAATCCTTCATAACCAGCATCCTGCTGTCCATCCCCGAGGGAGTCCAGGATGCCTTCCTCGTTATCGGAGGCGACGGCCGCTTCTGGAACACCGAAGTCATCCAGCTGATTGCCAAGATTGGCGCGGCATATGGCGTTAAGAAGCTTCTCATCGGCCAAAATGGCATACTCTCGACTCCAGCCGCCAGCCACCTCATCCGCAAGCGCAAAGCCACGGGCGGCATCCTGCTGACAGCGAGTCACAACCCCGGTGGTCCCAAAAACGACTTCGGTATCAAGTACAATCTCGCCAACGGCGGGCCAGCACCCGAGTCCGTGACGAACAAGATCTTCGAGACCTCCAAGAAGCTCACGTCCTACAAGATTGCGGACATCCCTGACATCGACATCTCGACACTTGGTACCAAGACGTATGGGAACCTAGAGGTTGAGGTGGTGGACAGCACCGCCGATTACGTCGAGATGCTCAAGGAGATCTTCGACTTTGACCTGATCAAGAAATTCTTTGCCACACATCCCGATTTCAAGGTCCTCTTCGACGCTCTGTCGGGTGTCACCGGACCCTACGGCAAGGCCATTTTTGAGCAGGAGCTCGGCCTGGGCCCCGAGTCCACACAAAACTGTGTGCCGTCTCCTGACTTCAATGGTGGACACCCTGATCCGAACTTGACTTACGCCCATGACCTCGTCGAGGTGGTTGAGAAGAACAAGATTCCTTTTGGTGCTGCCTCAGATGGCGATGGTGATCGCAACATGATCTACGGGGCTGGTGCTTTTGTCTCCCCCGGTGATAGTCTGGCCATCATCGCTCACCACGCCAAGCTGATCCCTTACTTCAGGAAGAACGGGGTTTACGGCCTGGCCCGCAGCATGCCTACATCCGGCGCGGTTGACCTCGTGGCCAAGAAGCAGGGTCTCAACTGCTACGAGGTCCCCACTGGCTGGAAGTTCTTCTGCGCCCTGTTTGACGCCAACAAACTCTCCATCTGTGGTGAGGAGTCTTTTGGCACTGGCAGCAATCATATCCGGGAAAAGGACGGCCTCTGGGCCATTGTGGCCTGGTTGAATATTATCGCCGGCTTGGGGATGGCAAACCCCGGAGTCACGCCCAGCATCAAGCAGATCCAGAAGGATTTCTGGGCTGAGTATGGCCGGACCTTCTTCACCCGCTATGACTATGAAAATGTCGACTCGGACGGTGCGAACAAGGTTGTCGGCGTCCTCAAGGACCTCGTAGCAGACCCAAATTTCGTGGGAAGCGAGGTTGGAGGTACGTTTCCCTTTTGTCTGGCCCATGTCACTGACATTCCATTGCTACGACGCGAAGAACGAGAGACCTTCTGACGAGAAGGATGACTAACATTACTCACATGACAGACCGCACTGTTACCGAGGCTGGAAATTTCTCCTATACCGACCTGGACGGCTCTGTCTCGTCTAACCAGGGTCTCTACGTCCGCTTCTCGTCGGGGAGCCGCATCGTTGTTCGCCTCTCCGGCACGGGTTCTTCCGGGGCCACTATCCGCCTGTATATCGAGCAGCACAGCAGTGATCCTGCCACGTACGACTTGGACGCCCAGGAGTTCCTTAGGCCGGAGATCGAGATGGCGACCAGCCTCCTGAAATTCAAGGAGTTTATTGGCCGGGATGAGCCGGATGTCAAGACATGAAAATAGGCGTGTTTCGCAAGGCTCGGGAGACGGCCACGGAAGGGACTGGAGCAGGGACGAGGATGCCGTGCCGACGGGTAGTAAGAGATTGTCTTGCGCTCAACTCGATAAATTAATGGCGTCCTGTTAGCTCGGGGGATGGGGGCAGAACAGTGCCTGACGAGCGTTTTGTTCAGCGATTCGCACCGTCTTTCGCCTTCTGGAAAATGAACTCCCTGTAGTGTCTGGCTTCCTCGATGCTCTCGAGTATGTCTTCCCTGGCTTTATGCAGGCCCTTCTTCCGAGGGGCTGTGGATGCAACCTGCGGACTTGAATGCATCGACTGTTAGTGCCCGCTAGTACCTTTGTTCATTGAATCCAAAGACAAAGCTAGACGCGGAATCATTGAACCCGGCAGGCCTTCGTTGGGAGCAACTATGGCGACTTGACTTACCACCACCTCCTGGCAGCTTCCTTGATGCTGCTCACGTCCAGAATCCGGTAGTGAAGATGATCCAGGACTTTTTTGTACGGCTCTTTTCTGAGAAACGCTCGGTCGGCATGCACACTGTTTCCGGCAAGGAGCGCCACCCGCTTCTCGGGTACGTGCTTTTGTATGTAGGCCAGCAGTCCGGTTGCTGCCTCTTCCGGCGTCACCGTCGACTCGAGAACGGCGTCGGTAAGGCCACTTTCACCGTCTATGGCAATTAACCTTCTTCAACCCTCGATCCAACGCGAACGCTTTGAGAAGTGACAAGGGAGGTGCTTACGGACGCGTGTACACCATTCATCCATTTTGGCCATGGTCTCGCTGGACTGGTGCACGACAGTACCCCACCCTGCTTCATCAAGGAGGTTGAGTTGACCATCAGTGATGAGACAGAAGATCTCTATGATGGCGTCGATATCCGGGTCGAGGCCGGTCATCTTCATGGGGAGTTAGCAACGTTGCTTTCCTTGTTCTCGGTAGTGGGCCATGTCACATCACCTCGCAGTCAATCCAGACAAGTGCATCTTGGTGCTCAGTAGCAAGAGACTTTGACATAGTGATGATGGAATCGGACTAGGTGGTGAATGGGAATATGCGTAACGCTGTCGTCACCGACGTGTGAAGTGAAGAGCCAAGACTTGGAGAACCACTCCCGTGGTGGCCGTTGTGAGATTTGATTCGCAACGAGACTGCGAGGTAGAGCCTGCAGTGAGTGGATACAGTCGAGCGCCCATCCTAATCAGGCCCCGAATGCAAATCCCGAAGTTCCCGTCCATATGCCAACCCTTTCAATGTTCAAGTTTCATAGCCATACACAACCGGGCTGGTTCATTCACAAGAATCACCTCCAGCAGATGACGTGGATCACGTCTAGGCAGACATAGCACTATACTCTTCAAGACAAGGCGCAGTCGGTGCTACTGAAAGCAACGTTGCAGGCATACGCTGCGACTCGTCACCTTCTGCATTTTGAGCCGCCACGCCTTGATGCAACAGTCGTGGTCACCATCGCCTATTCCAGATCAGGCACATCATTGAGGCTTCTCCTCTCAATCCAATCTTAACTTGGGGAGGAGTTTAGAGGAAAGCCAACCCCAACAACTCATCTTTAAAGGTCTTGCCTCCCATCCATCAACGTGACTCGATCTCATCCTGTGCTCCCAAACCGTCGACCTCTTCTTCATCGTCATCATCAACCTCGCCACTTAGCGACCTCTCATTCACAAGAATCGCATCTACGCCTGGCATGACAGCCACCGAAGCTCCCGCCCGGGCGACCCCATCACCTCCTGGGCCCCGTGTCATCATCATTGGCGCCGGATCCCGAGGTCGGGCTTATGCGAACGCCATCAGATCTGCAACAAACGGCGTGGTGGCAGCTGTTGCGGAGCTAGATGATTACAAGAGGATGTCATTTGGTCGGGAAATGATATGGGGATCCCAAACACCACCTCCCGAGGGCACCTGTTTTACACATTGGCGTGACTTCATAAGCTACGAGACACAGCGGCGCAGGCGGATTGAAGTGGGCGAAAAGAACGTACCACCTGGGGTCGATGCTGCGTTTGTTTGTGTCCTTGATGACATGTGAGTCAACTTCTTACTCCGTCCAACCAAACACTGGGGGAACTCACTGACATCTATGACACCGCCAAAAGGCACCGCGAGGTGGTAGTAGCATTGGCTGCTCTTGGAAAGATACACATAATGTGTGAGAAGCCCCTGGCAACTACTCTCCAGGACTGCCTGACGATGTACCGGGCCCTGCAATCCAACAAAGTTGCCGGTGGCCAGCAAGCAGTGTTTGCGGTAGGGCATGTCTTGCGTTACAGCCCTCACAACTTGCTCCTCCACCAGCTGGTTGTTCGAGACCGTGCCATTGGCGATGTGCTCTCCGTGGCTCACACAGAGCCAGTTGGGTGGTTTCATTTTGCACATAGCTATGTCCGTGGGAATTGGTACGTCATTGAACCCGTGTCTGCGTCGCCTGCCAGTGAAAGCTGCGAGCGTCGCCCATCTTTGTTCGGTGCTTGTCTGATGGTTGTGAGGGACAGGCGGAAAGAGAAGACATCAGCCCCAAGCCTCCTCACGAAGTGCTGCCACGACATTGACCTACTCCTATGGTTTCTCTGCTCGCCACCGGATCCAGCTATAGATGGCTCCCTGCCACACCTTCCTTCGACGGTGTCTAGTACTGGCTCGCTCCAGCACTTCAAGCGCAGCCGAAAACCACCGGGGGCACGCAGCGCCACCAACTGTCTGTCGTGTCCCATTGAATCCGAGTGCAATTTCTCGGCAAAGCGCATCTATGTTGGTCCTGATGTTGTCGGCCTCGAGACCATGAACACAGGTTGGCCAGTAAAGATCGTGGTCCCGGATATTGAATCTTACAATACAATGAACGAGGCCAAGGCAGCCCTGCTGACCGAGCTCGCCAAAGACTACGATGACCGCACGCCAGAGTCAGAGGTCTCTCAGCGGAGCTGGTATGGCCGATGCGTCTATGAATGCGACAATGACGTCTGTGACGAGCAGGTGGTCACTATCAGCTGGGACGAGGAGGAACACCCTGGAAAGGAGGGCACACCCACGGTCCGCAACGCGAAAACAGCCATTCTTCACATGGTGGCGCAGACGAAGAAAGTTTGTGAGCGCTATACTCACTTGTACGGAGTGGACGGGGAGATTTTTGCCGATTCCGAGACCATCACCATTGAGGACTTTCGGACGGGGAAGAAGACGGTTCATCGGCCCGAGGGAGAGTGCCGCGGTCATGGCGGGGGTGACGTTGGCTTGACCCGCCAGTTCATCCTCGCCGTCGACAAAGTCAAGAATCATGGTTGGACGACTGATAAGGCCCAACGGGAACTCATAGGTTGCACACTCGAGGAGGTTATTCGTAGCCATGCCATGGTCTTCTGCGCCGAGGAAGCGCGACACAACAAAAAAGTTATTGACTGGAAGGATTGGTGGTTTGCTGAACTGAAGGCGCATGGCTTTGAAGGACTGGCCTAGCAATGCGATCGGGATGGATATGGATTGCGATACCCGCCTCAAGACCGGCATAGATCTGCCATCCATGGACCTCTCTCCTTTTAGTGGTTCTAGATGGAATTATCACGCACGTTGGACACGGTTTGCTCTTGTGGAACAGAGAACAGCAGGGACTCTGACGCCAGGTAGAAGCCTTGAGGCATACAGTCGGGTGCTAGGAGCAAACAGCATCCCGTGACCATGCTTCCCATTCCGTCTTGCTACATGAGGTAGGGGTCAGGTACCTGTGTTGGGTTGTATTTGGTGTCCCCCGTGGAGGTGTCTTGCCCGGCTTGGGCCGCCTGTGTAACCCCGCTGCAAAGGGCCAACGAGAGTACATACCAACCTACAACCCGCATCAGGCACGGCTGGGCTCACCATCAGCATTTCCCATTTCCCCATGCAGGGATTCTGATGTACTTGTTGTGGTGAGTGGCAAGCTCCCTCCCGTAACTTGCTGTGGACCCCACTTCCAACCCCTCCCCCACGTGCGCTGTGTGTCCCTAGTGTCGTCCAGGTTCTTGGGTGGACATTCTGGGCATTCGACCCTAGAGAACTGTCCATAAACATCGTCTCCCAACGCCAGACTCCGGAATCCCAGACAATTTTTCCCTTGCCGCAGAGAGGGAGAATCGAGGGCCTTGCTCGAAGAGACGAAACCCTCCGCGACTTAAGCCAGTCAAGGTGGACTAAGAGTATCTGGGCTCAGTCAATCACTCCAGTATTCCACCAAAGTCATCAAATCCCACACCGCTCTCTTGTTGTGGTCGTGAATCTCGTCCCCGTACCAGATTTCAAGCCACCTGTTCACGACAATGGAGTCTCCAACGCCGTCGCAGCAATCCCCAACGCCGATGCAGCAGTCCAACAGTCTAGGAGCTAGCTGGGGAGCTTTCCTCAAGGTTCGCGGTCCTCAAATTATCCAAGGATTCCTTCCCCATGTGCCCTCGGCTAACCCCATCGATTGGAAACTTTTTCTTGATCTAGTCTATCGCGTCTTTCAATGGCGATCTCTCCAGCCTAACTGCGCCGCCCTTCATCCTCTCGTCAACAAGCCTGACTGAGTTCAGCTCGTATTGGTGTGAACACCCTTCTGTATTTGTCGCACCATCCAAGGAACCGGACCCGGCGAAGCGTGCTCTTCTGGTGCTCAAGTGGTTCTTGACCACGCTGAAGCAACAGTATGCTAGCCGCAGCGAGCAGTATGGCAACGAGAAGAAGCCTCTAAACCCGTTTCTCGGTGAACTTTTCCTTGGGAAATGGGAAGACGATGCGGGAACCACAGAGTTGATCAGCGAGCAAGTCAGGTGAGTCATTCTTTTGTGGAAAGAACCAACTCGCCGGAATGTTCGTGACTGACCGGATTGGGCCATCACCGAGGTAGCCATCATCCTCCTGCAACTGCGTACAACATTACAAACATCCCTAGCGGTGTTCGCTTGGAAGGATACAATGCGCAGAAGGCTTCGTTCTCCAAAACGATCAACATCAAACAGATCGGCCATGCGGTTCTGACAATTCCCGTGGCGTCGTCCAGTGAAGTCGACACTTACCTCATCACCCTACCGTCGCTTCATATTGAAGGGCTTATCTTCGGCTCGCCCTTCATCGAGCTGGATGGGAGTTCGTTCATAACTTCGTCCACTGGTTTCACTGCCAGAATTGACTACACTGGGAAAGGTTGGATTTCTGGGAAAAAGAACTCCTTCACCGCGACCCTCTATCCCACTGGCAAGGAGAAGGATGTCCTCTTCAATGTCTCAGGACAGTGGACCAAATCCTTCGAGATACACTCTGGACCTGCCAAGTACAACAACAAGACTACCCTTATCGACACATGGGAGCCCGTGCCTATCAGCGAACTCATCGTTGCACCATTGGAGAAACAACACCCTCTGGAATCGAGGCGGGCTTGGGCCAAGGTGGCTGCCGCAGTTGCCAAGGGAGACCTTGAGCTAGTCAGTCAGGAGAAGAGCAAAATCGAAAATGCGCAGCGAGAGTCGCGGGCGAGGGAGAGGGCCGAAGGCCGGACGTGGCAGCGCCGCTATTTCACTGCCAGAGATGACGTTGAGGATCCGGTCTTGGCTACCCTTGGCCCTATTGTCGGTCTCCCTTTGAACGGAGATGGGGACAAGACGGGTGGGCTCTGGAGATTTGACCCTGAAAAGTTTGAGGCAGTGCGGAGGGAGCCTCCTTTGACCGAAGAGGAGGTGATAAAGATGGAGAAGGAGCTGTTGGGTCAATGATGGACTTGTCTTCTGGGGGAGCGAGGAGTGTCATAGTCTTGTGTTTTCTAGAGACGAGCGACGTTACCATGAAGCCACCGGGTACCTCAACCCCCTAATACACTCCACATGACAAAGGTATGTATGTACCTGGTTCATGAGATCTCTTGCCACACAGAATTCGTGGTGGTGGACGCGTTGGTTTAGCATTTCTCAATCGAGACATTTACAGCGTGGCAACTCCTGGATCGGCCGGTGGCTTGACCAACATGAACTCTGCCATGGACAGCTGTAAGAAACCTGTCGCTTGTCTCACGGTACAGGTTCTCACAATACCGACTAGCTGGCAAGCAGCATGCCCAGAGAATATATACAGATCTATGACCCCTTGTCAGACATGCAAACCGGAGCACCAGGGATCATATGGTATACCCCTTGCGCTTACCATCTTGCATCAGCATCGCTGAGTTCGCTCCAGCTCATAGAATAGCAAATACACTTCCCGCTGCATACCGAGTACATCACGGGTGCTGGCCTCCTTAATTTTATCGTCACTGATACGCCACCACCGAGAGGCTTGTTTGCGCTGCTTTTGCTTTGCTGCACGGGACTGCTGTGTTGCGATGATTGGTGTCAGGTTCTGATGAGGCCCAAGGCCGTGGACATGAGGCTGCGGCGACACATCGCAAGGGGATGTTCCTAGAGGCAATACGGCGGTTGAACTCGGTGTAAGAGTTCGTGAGCCCGATTTCTCACGCACAATTTCGGAAGAGCAATTTCGGGATGGCGTTGTATCAACGTTGGGAGCCACGTCAGTGAGTGATGTGCGGGACTCCGGGCTCATTGCAACCAATGGATCGCGGAGGCGCCCTGCATCAGAGTTCATCGGTTGATCCACGGTTGTCGACACGGCGACGGCTTGGGGGGTCTGCGTGGATGGTGTGACACTTCTTGGTGTCAATAAAGGACTGCCCGCCCCACTGTAGACTTCCGCTGCTCGAAATGTGCTCGGGTTGGAAAATGGCGGATAGAGATTCTGGCGCCGGAAAGACTCATAGTGCCCGCTGTTATGGCTGCCCTTGTGTGTCACGACGCTGAGGAGCTTGTACTTCCGCTGCTGGAGCAAACCTCCAAGCCGGAGGTCCTCAGGGAATTCCACTTTTGCTAAGTTCTTCTGGGATGATCGGCCAACGTCAAAAATGGAGCGCGACAGGTGGACAGCTAGGACACTGGGGAACTTCGTGATCTGTGTGTGCCTTGCGATTTTGCGCTTGGGCGCGTGACGTATATCGGGAAGCGGAAGGTCGTTGGGCGGATTCTCTGGATCACTGTCGATAAGTTGTTGGAGCCGGTTTATCACCGCCTGTGCCTTTTCCCGGGCCTCGTCTGTCGTAGAGCGGCGTAGGTCGGACTGCGCGAAGCCCAGAGCATGTACCAGACGGCACTTCTCACACTTGAAGTCGTCGATGTACTCTGTCTTGAACATCCCATCAAAACATGCGGCAAGGGTTGTCGACGAGACCAAAGGGACGTTGAGGGTGAGGGTGCAAAACCTCGAGGTAGTCGGCTTAGGCTTGAAGCCGCAGGTCAAACACTCAATCTGTGACTCGAACTCTCCTTCCAGTGGAAATCCTTCATCAACATCGGTTGGATGCTGCGAGGACTCGTCGTGACCATGGCCATTGTGAACACTGCCGTTGCCAGCGGCATGGGAAAGAGATAATAGCGGTTCCTGGCTCGGTGCTTCCGGTGTCGCAGGTTCCTCTCTGGAATCTTTTCCATCATGCACGAGCGCCCTGCGCCTCGCAAATGACCGAGCTCTGCGCCCGGCGTGATACTCATCGCACAGCCTTTCCGCTACAATCTGCAAGAACTCTTGAGCGTCTTGCTGCTGCCTGTTGAAACGCTGCCTGAAGGCTCCCTCGAGGGTTCGCACAAAGGGTGCAGCGGATATTGTCTTCTTGTATATCGGCCTTTCATTCAAGGCGTCCAACATCTCCTTCAGACTCCGAGTCACGCTACCCATCTGCAGGCCTTGCAATTTCCAGCCCGGAATGTCATTGCCGAAGCGGGAGTGGGCGTGTTCAAGAGAATCCTCAGGTAAGACGCCAATCGGGACCGGGTGTGCGTAGACGGACTCTCCATCGAGGTCGCGACGATGCAATTCGCGTATCAGGTAAAGTCGAAGGTCACCTAGCCCGGCAAGCGCCTGGAGGACGGAGTTGATGAAGCAGTCGTTGGCGGGGTTGGACAGCCCGACAGCAGCCTTCCTGCGACCCGAAAAGGCATTGCTTGAAGACGTGGACGCATCGTTGTCAAGAAAATACGTCGGGCCAAACACATAGATGAGTGTAATGGCAGCCAGCGATGCACCAGCGGCGTATGTCACGACCCTGAGAGTTTTGTCTTGCATTGTGGTTGGGGTTGGATTGGCTTCGGTCGGTGGTGATGAGTAGGTGTGCGGCTACCTCATCATGGAAAGTCTCGCGCGGCTCGGTGTGGCATCAGGTGGCTTGGAGATCTGCGATGAGAAGTGGTGTTCAAGACATACCAAAATATGCAACTTGAAAGCATGATAACATCTGAGGTCCAGGTCGCAAAGCGAGAGCGTACTCTGCACTGGCGACGCGTGCAATTCCCACCACCAATCAACACGTGACTTTCCCGGAAAGTGGGGGGACATGGGTATGGCCAACATAACCCCCACTACCCAGTATATACTGTCAACCCGCGATGTAAGCCCCGGGACCGTGAGTCTTCTTTTGAGAGTTTGGTTGATCTAATAGAATTTATCTTCTAAATTACGTAACTAAAATCCTATTTAGGATACCGTAATGGTAAAACTAAGTAGTCAAGGTCTAGCATGTAAATTGAGTCAAGTAGTTTACTAAGGAAAGGAATAACTACTAAAAGGTAGGTTATAATACTAAAGTAAGGGTAAGGATAAGGATGTAGCAGAGAGGAAAGAAACCTCTACAGCCTCGGAACTTTCATGCCACATTACAGGTGCGGGGTACCCTACTCTTATAATATTTGGAGGTTTAGGAGGTCCATTCTACCAAAAGAAGCCTACCTTAACCCTGCTCCCTATTACCTTTAACTACTATCTTTTATAAAGTCTCTAGCAATATAAGAAAAGAGTAATGTCTTTATTTCTTTTATTATGCCTCACAGATTAGGAAACCCAAACGCCGTTAAGTCTTTACAACTAGGTGAGGACTCTGGCCAGTATCGTCAGGGACTACGTAATTAGGGAGCAGGTGGGTAAGGATGACGAAAACAGGGGGCGGAATTGATTATGGAGGCTAGGATTCAGACTAAAAATGGAAAGCTAGAAATAGGTCTACGAGCATAGCTGAAAATAAAGACTTTAGGTCTTGGCTAAAAACAGCAGGCTTAGGAATTCAGCACATAGCCGAGAACTGCCCACTAAATGGAAGGCCTTTTCTGGAGTGGAAGAATGAAAAGAATAGAAAGAAAACAGGCAAATAGAACAGAAGTGGAGGGAAGGCTTCGAAGGAAGACTAATTTCAACAACGTCAGTTAGGTAGTTCCTGGCCAACCAGGGTATCTGGCCACGCAAAATCACAGTGAAAATCGACAGAAATAGCATTATAGAAATAACCCAAATTCTGACATTACGATGACAAAAACTATACCATCAAACTCGCAAGAAGCCGTAGAAACCAGCTATTGCGGTGCAGGAAGCCCCCAAGCCCTCCTCATCCCTCCAGACCACCACCCTATTATAACCCTACAATTACAGCGCTTGGACCTACTAAAATACAGTGGGTATTAAAGGTCGGGTCGGTAACGGCGGCTCGGGTATGTTCGTAAGGTCGATATTCGTAATCGCGGTACTGAGAAGCGGTGTTTTCGTCGTTGAATCGTAGTCGAATCGTTGGAAAGTTCTTGTTTAGAGGAAGGTTTTGAGAAATTCGTTGTCGTGGAAGATGTTTATTTTAGTGCTATTTCAGGAGGTTTTCAGAACGGTTTAGCGTTGGCCAGCCCTGGAATGGTCGAGTGGCCGGGACCCCCGGGTGGCCAGGAACTGCCTAACCGACGTTAAAGGGTTCTATGGTATTTAGAGAGGCCGCAGGAGAGGAAGGTCGAGGAGGAAGACTCCTTCTCCAAGGGCTAGTCCTCTAATCAAAGAGGGGAATCAAACTTTTAGGTACTATCTTCCTAGACCACTCAATCCGCACAACCAACGCAACTATCTCATACCTCTATGCTCCTTATTACAGTGGAACATAGCTACCTCCTGACAAGTCGGCTAAGATTAGCAACTACTGTTCGCTTAGTCCTTATAGGGCCAGCTTTCTCTAGGTTTTGGAGCCCTTAATGGGACTTTGTTCAGGTTTAGGGGTTTAGGTTACATCGCTAGATAGACTAAGCTATGGTAAGTACTTGAAATCCTCCTTTTAAGAGTAGACTTATAGTTATTAACCTATCCTATCTATTATTATTAAGAAACTCATATTTCCCTTAGCTAGAGCGGTGTTTTATAATAGCTTTTATTATATATTTTTATTAGAATCCCCTGTAATTAAAGTTAGAGTAATTGTACTTGACCAACAGTATTGTAACTAACAAGGTCTAATCCTTCGGAAGATAGGGTTAAAATATACTACCAAAATAGGATAACAGTCTATATAAGATATATATATAGTAAACTAGTCTTCTAATATATGATTTGAGTTTAAAGGGCTCAGGCCATTATTAGGATAGTTTCCATAGGCGCCTTCTTAGGAGGTAGTATCTACCATCTCTTACGTAGATCCCGGACACCTAAGGAGCCCAGAAATAGACTTTAATACTATATATGTATATCTGTATAAGTTAATACTTAGAATAGATTACTTTATTTAAAATAAGCCAAAATACAAGAATCAGAAACGTATCTTCTTCCATTCTATATAGGCTCTGTAAATACTCAAGAAGCTAAGTAATACACACAACAATATAGAAAAGCATATCGTACTAGCTATCATTACATATCGTAACTATAAAGTCCTATTACTCTACACAACTGCTATTCTATTTTGTATTCCCTCATATATGCTTTATCATCAAGTTAACAGTAGTACTACCCGAAACTACTTTACAAGGATCAACAACGCCTCACAGATGCCGAAGAAAACGCTATCACCGACGCTGTGTTACTAATTAAATACCTAATGATGGCTAATTATTATTAAAATTATCTTAAGCATTACTACTTCGGTACTATATACTAAGGATGAGTTTACCTTACTTAGCCGGAACTAGTACCTAATTTTCTCGTCTATTACCTAGATGTGTAGAGGTATCACGTATAGATAATAGACTAGAAGCAGAGAAATACTATGACCCACGGGGTCTTGGCCCAAACTAGGAGTTCGCCCACCCTTGCTGGAGACGAGAATCACAGCAAGACAATGAAGAATATAAACTACAATAACGACTTCAAATAAACCCTAAAATGAACGGAAAACGCTGGGTTTAATTCGCAAAGCCCTAGAGATCTTACTTTGTATAATTTTAACCGACCCCGAAATCTCCCAAACCCTCCAGACAATACCTCTTCAAAAACGTTGTCTTTAGGGAGTCTTTTAGTGACTCAGTCTACTAAAATACAGTAGAATTGGGCGAACTCCTAAGGTGGGCTAAGACCCCGTGGGTCAGAGTACTATTAACTATAATACAACAAGGACTAGTTTGAGCTATTTATAACGATCTGTATATCCTATTATACCACTAATAATAATACATATAATATAAATAGGAAGGGAGAACAAGCGTCGGAAAGATAAGTTTATTACTATACGACAGCATCCTCAAGAGTTAGTTATTGCTTCAGCTCGTAACTGTAACTCGGATTCCCTATTAAGTACATTTCTATATCTGGTCCTATCTTCCTATGCTTTATTATATTTATAGCTAAGAACTTGACATAGTGTAAATCCTACCTAATACTAATAATAGTACTATAATTCGAGCTTCGGAAAGCGGTTGGACCATAAACGAGATTACTACTGAATAGTTAAATGCTTTAAATGGTATAAATTATAGCGGCCTTAGGGGCTACCTTTTCAGGGCTAAAGTCCCGGGGGTCAACACCCCCCACTGCGCCTGTGGGCAGGGCGAGGAAACCGTGGAGCACTTGGTGGTTTGGTGCCAGTACCCTCCAAGGCCTAGACCCTGGGACCCTCGGGCGATTCGGACCCGCCTGGACCTCTACTACGTTCTGCGTGGCAGGGGCGCCAGAGCCCAGAGGCTTGCAAAGGGGGTGGTGAACTGGCTTCTACAGTCGGGGAGGCTCCCAGAGTATAGGCTAGCCGCAAGGCTAGACCTAGGCGTAGGGGAGGATCCGGGCTAGCGCTGGCCAGGGGGCCGCAGAGGGCCCCCAGGCCGGCACTGGCCTAGCCACTCTTTTCCTTTTCTCTTGTAGCTTTTTGGATTCCTATATCTGTGGTTCTAAAGGAGGGTTACAGGTTTTTCACCCGGCCTACGGGCACGGTTTTCCTGTATACTAGCCGAAGAAGGACCGACAAGCCCTGACCAAGGGCATGGCGGAGTAGGAGAAATAAATAATAAATTATAGCGTTACTATAATAAATATCGACTCCCCTCCTCGACTACTATTCTAGCAGGTAAAGTCGTTAAGAACATAAGGCTTGTTGTACTTATACAACTCTCAGGCTTCGAATGCCAGTTTGTTCTCATCAATGGGTGTAAACTGGATGTATAAAAGGTTGGTATACTCAAGCTTTTAAGTATGATAATATATTGTCCCGCATTTAAAGGGACTTTCTTAGGTTTCTATAGTGGTTTAACGATTTTTACATAATAAAAAATCTTATAAGTATTATAAAAAGCTAGCAGTATCTGAATATTATTCTAGAGCTTTATAAAGAGAGATGCATTTTGGACCGTAGGCAACCGTCAATCCGGACCGTAGCCCCACGATTTCCATACGCAACCCTAACCCGTACATATGAAGACGACGACGACGATAAGAACTACAGATTACCGCCGTCGCCACTGCTCTTGGAGGGAAGAGGGGAAGGCAGGGAAGGTAGGGGAGGGCAAGGCAGAGAGGGCTTGAGCTTTCGTCCGGGACGCAGGCACGTAAGATCAGGATGGTGGGAAGACGACTATATTTGAGGCGTGTTATGGGTGGCGGTTCTGCGTACCTATATAGTTAGATCTTGAAAAAGGCCGTAGCCTCTCGATTCAATTGTGTTTCCTAAGCGATCTGGCGATTACAGGGCGATTGAGTTCGATATTCTTGACCATGATGTTCTCGGTGTTGATGGCTCGGTGGTAGCGAGGAAGTATGGGTTAGGGTTGTGTGTGTAAAACTAGTGGGGCTACGGTCCGGATTGACGTTTGCCTACAATCCGAAATGCATCTCTCTTTAAAAAAATCAAGTCCTAAGGGAAGCTCACCGGCCCGAAGGTACAGGGTCTCTTTAGTATAGTGAGGTTGCGTAAGGAACGTGACGTAGAGGTTCTTAAGCCGTAGACCAAATCTGTGGCCCGTATAGGGCGTGTACGGGCTAGCCAGCTCCACCAACCTAGACAATCTAATCGGCAGCGCCCGGGTTAGGGATGTAACCCTAAATCAAAGGAGCACGTGTTAATGTGTAGCAATACTGCCCTTTAAGTTAACTTCTCTTCTCCCGGGGATCTAGAAAGAGAACTAATTTCTTTGAAGTATGTTTTTTTTCAAACTTACTTGTAATTTAAATAAATCATTAGTTTCCTTCATATAACCTCTTATAAATCCTAGGCCTCTCTCTCTTACTCCTTAGTCTCCCAACTCTCGATTTTACTCCTTCCCCCTTGCTTTCCTATGGTCTTTTAGCCAGAGATTTAAGGGCTTCGGTTCACTAGTGCACTCTTTTTAGGAATTGGCGCTTTTGCGTAGTCTCTTAGGTCTAATACTAGCTGCTAAATAGGTTTATAGCCCTTCTACCTCACGAAGTAATACTAACAATTGTTCTTAGCTTTATGGTAACCTAAAGTATAGTTAAACTTCTTTCTTCTACTTCTTTACCGTCATTTATTCTTATTACTACACTACTATAGCTCGCCTATGTATTACTACTTTAGCCCTAGCCTAGGGGGCCTCCGCCTAATTTTAATAGCTTGAACTTCTATATATCGGCGGTGTTATAGATCTTTATACTAGCTAATAGGTCGAGGTTATTAAGTAGGAAACAGCGAATTTAACCCTAAAACGGCCCTTCTCGTACGGTCCTAGGTTTTTTGATCAGTCATCCTATCTTAAGGCTTTCGGTATATCATAGTACTAGGTCCTGTTCCTCATGTTCTAGGGCATCCTCCCACTGCTTAAGTACCTTATTTGCTGAGAAATACTCTCTTGTCTATGTTTATAGGGCCTTACGGCTTGCTAGGCTTATTAGCTCGACCTCGATCCTTGTTATAAATCTCCGTTAAAATAAATACTTTATCGTTGTTAGTTGGTTTATTCCTGCCATAATATAGTTATATTTCTGGCCCATCCTTTTATTACTTGAGTAGTAGAGGAATATAATTATAATGATCTCTTTTTATAGTAAGAAAGGGATCAGGAGGGGCTTTAGTAACCCGCATGGTTTATTCTCCGTGGTTTTCGACTTAGATTCAGGAGGGTACACCTTGTAACAAGGAGATACAGCTTTCGTTAGTCCTAGCTACTAATACTACTCGTGTAATAGGTTATTCCAATAATCTCGGTCCTCCTGAAATACTACGAGGCCCGAGATGTATACCTAGTAGAGATGTTATAAGGTATCTAGCCTATTTACAGTGTCGACTACTGGTTGGTCTTAGAAATAGATCTTCGTCTGCTGAAGTATGTACTTTATACATATGATTGGGAAGTATATTTAATCTTTGTTACCTATGACTAGCAGTTAGGGCTTTAAAATCCTCAAAAGCCTACTAGAGTAGTAGGGATTTCCTATATTGATTAGAATGTTCAGATACTTATAATCGTTAATTTGGAATTGCTTAACATTCTTCCCGCCCTCTGCTTTCATAGCAGATCTCTTCTAGGATACTTAGGTCGAACTTCTCTAAAGGAACTAGGGTATACTTTTATTTTCCAACTAGTTACTTTTCATACCTTGGGGTGCGTCCTTGGGCTTCTTAGATAGGGAGTGGGGTAATGCAGCAAGGTTACCCGACCGGTGCATATATAATCATACTATCCCTCATGGGAAAGCGGGTCAACCTAGGATCCGGGACGCCGTTTCCCTACTTACAGATAGCGGTCACATCACCATCACCACGCTACCACCACCACCACCATTACAAATAGGAAGATACTGGCTAGGTTACTATTGAAATAGGAAAAGGTAAAGCTATTCATAAGGCTACTAAACAGGGATATACAGAGAAGTATAGCGTAGCGTATTACTAGAAAATATTAGCCGCGATAGGCACTTCCTTCTATACCTTTTTAGCAGAGCCTACCTATCTAGGCAACTATACTTCCTTCTCTGTTTCGTTTATTATTCCTATACTTCCTTTTCATATATTTTATTCCCTGCTTCTAATAAATCCTCTACTAAGGACGGTACTCGACCCTTCGTATAATGTGGCTTGGGACTTCTTCTTCTGTCTTTTTCTGGGATTTTGCTGCGAACAGGCTGTTTCTTCGGCCCTAACTACCTTTGCAGTATGAATGCCGACCAACATCTTTGTACAATAAGATCCACAAAGTCTCGGCCAGCCTGCAAAAATAGTACCCCGTATACAACGAACCACTACTCAACGATTCTGCAACTAATCAAGGCAGGATTTGAACCTATATATAGGAGAATACTAATACCTAATTAGTCTACCTCTCCCGGCCACCAGAAGGTTAAGCCGGTTTTCCATCGAGGTTACAAAAGTATAGAGATTCTCGACTGGAATGGCCTCCTATGTCTCCTGGAGAGCCGCGGCCATTTAGGTAGTATTCTGGATTTAATGCCTCTGTTCCGAGGTCTGTAGCTTTATCCACCTCTAAGGATCCTTAATTAGAGAAAGAAGATATGGGCCCTAGCGAGTCTATTCTATAGTATTGATATCCTAAGCCCTCTTTAACTTCCCGAGTTGGCTGTTATAGTAATACTTCGAGCGATCCTCCTAAAGCTGAATCCCCGAGCTATATATTTCCTGTATTTTTACATAGCAAGGTAAAAGGTGTAAAATAAAGATTTTATCTGCGTATTAGCAGGTACGTTAGGGAAGGATTACAAGCAGGTCTTTATAGGTACTGTAGAAGTAGCCCTAGACCCTAACCTTTGAACGGGTACTCTTGAACGTTAACGGGAAAAAATTAGGATACAATTCTTCTCTCGTAAGTCATTATTATATACACGGTTCGGCTATCTTCGCCTACCTTGAAGTAAGCTTCGTCGGACTAGATAATTAGGGCCTAGGGAGTGGTCGGATTATATACCTACTACAGTATACTTTTTTGGTTCTCCGGGCGAATGTATAGCTTCTATCTTGTGTGACGGTGGTGCTTGTTGTATTTGTGGACAATTTCCGGAATATGTTCTTCGACAGCCGGGTTCCCGATTTGGAAAGCGTTTCTAAGGCTGCGAGGGTATCCTGTCAATTTTTGATTGTATGACGAAGAAGTCTCCGAACGAGTTTCTGGGGCCTCTCTGACCAAGGTTTTGATTTATGAAGGTCGTGGATTCCGGCGTTGAATTTTTTTTTGTTGATTTGCTGGTTTGTATAGTTGACGGTCCCACGTGTGAATCTGGTGTTTTCTGAAATCCGGCCTCCCGACCAGCAGGCTGTATAGAGGCCGAAAATAAAGGCCTGATTGGTTTCTGAAAGTTTGTGTCACGAGAGAGCCTCCTCAGAAGCTATATTTAAGTAGTTACAAAGAGGTTGAAGGAGGAAAAAGTAGGTGAACGCGTCGTCGTTGGCGACGATGTGTTTGTATCAGTGATTAAAAAGGAAGTGACGACCAGGGTTATTTTGAGCTAAGACATTAGGGCGCCCATTGTAAAAGCAGGGCGCTTGCTACAGCATATATATAAGGCGGGGGAAGCTGATAGAGCAGGGCATCTACCCTCCCTAAGAATAGCTCTACAGCTATGTGATCCGATGGTTAGGGTGGGGCCTGAGTACGCTTATTATTAACCTTAGTATCTTCGGTATAGTGAGCTAGATCTTTAGTTAGTAAATATAGTACGCTAAAAATTGTTTTGAAGTTGAATAGTACTAGGCTATCTCCTTTCTATATACTAGGTATATTATTAGGTATCATTTTTAGCTCTTTAAGAAGTAGCAGTTATCAAGAACGTAGCTGCTAAATATAGAAGTATTATTTATTAATTAATAGAATATATTGCATAACAACCTAAAATACTAATGGTAAACAAATAAGGCTTAGGTTAAGGATAATAGTTGTATAAAAGGATAATATTATTGCTAATATAGAATCAAATAGAATCCACATATATACAGCTAGAACGGCTCTTAAAAATGGAGGAATCGATGGTACTACAATTAGCTTTCGGGTACAGTATTTAAAGTAATCGAGCTACTTAAAAACATTATGCTTGTAGTCTAGCCATTTTCTGAAGCTAAAATTACTATCTTTTTATAGATCTTAAGTAGAAGCTAGGCTATATTTAGCTTCAAAGATAATAAAGGAGAGCAAGATATAACTGGACGCGGAAATATCTTGATTTACCACGGAGTCAAACCTAGCCATGACTCTAACGTTAGGCAATGGCCCACGAATGGCCTAACAGCTTCGAGATCAGGGAGCAGGTTACCCCTAAGGATATTTACGAAGCCCTGAAGGGAACCGCTCCCTGGAAGGCCCCAGGGGGCGATCTGCTGCCCACAGGCCTACTTTAAAGCGTGCGGCCGGCCACTAGCCTGCGTTCTGGCAGTCCTGGCCACCGGGTGCCTACGGCTAGGTGGTTCCCCCCGAAGTTCAAAGTAGCCAAGACCGTGGTGCTCCAGAAGCCCGGTAAGCCCCCAGCTACGTACCGGACCCCTGCGGGCTACAGACCTATAGCCCTACTGCCTACTATCGGAAAGGTAATAGAGGCTATAGTGGCGAAGAGGGTAACCGAGGCAGCCGAGGCGAATAACCTACTGCCCGAGGAACAAATGGGCAACAGAGCCCACAGGTCTACAGAACTGGCCGTACGGCTAGTAGTGGCCCAGGTCCAGGAGGCCTGGAGGCAACAGGCATCCGCCTCCCTCCTGCAACTAGATATTTCGGGGGCCTTCGACACAGTAAACCACACCAGGCTTCTGGCCACCCTCAGGGACCTAAGCTACCCAAGGTGGCTAGTTCTTTGGGTACGCGCCTGGCTAGCCGACCGCTCGGCAATCCTCTGCTTCGACGGAAAAGCCACAGAGCCTATACCAGTAAAGGCCGGGGTCCCCCAGGGTTCCCCGCTATCCCCAGTGCTGTTCCTCCTCTACATCAGCACCCTATACAGGGCACTGAAAGAGAGGCACCCGCACCTAAGCATAGTGGGGTTCGCAGACGACACCAACCTTCTAGCCTTTGGGAAAACCCCTGAAGCCAACACCTGGCAGCTGGAGAGGGCATGGGATACCTGCCTGCAGTGGGCAAAGACCCGGGGAATGGCCTTCGCAGCGGAAAAGAGCGAGCTAATCCACTTCAACAGGGGCCGAAAACAGTGGACCACGCCGGTCAACCTCGCCCGCCCCCAGGGCGATGGGGTCAGCCCTATACAACCTACCCAGTCAGCTAGATTCCTAGGAGTCTGGCTAGACTGGAGGCTCTCCTGGACAGCCCACAAACAGGCTGTAGAAAGGAAGCTAAAAACCCAGGAATTCGCCCTAACCAGGATTGCAGCGAAGACCTGGGGCCCGGGCCTAATCCGGGCCCGGGAGGTGTATACCAAGTGCATACGTAGTGCCATCGCCTACGGCGCCTCCAGCTTCCACGCACCTACCCCCCCAGGAGGCAGGCCACAGGGCATCTCCCAGAGCCTAAACAGGGCCCAAAACCGCAATCTGCGCGTGGTCACAGGGGCCTACAGGGCTACACCCACCCACACCTTAGAAACCGAGGCCTGGGTCCCCCCCTTAGACCTCTACCTCAACAAGCGACTCGCGGACTTCGAGAAGCGAATCCAGCAGCCAGACCTACAAGGAGGCAAGAAGCCTGCAGAGATTATAACCAACGCCTGTGCCAGGCTCTACAGGAGGTTTAGGAAACCCAGAGGTAGGAGGGGCGCCCAAAGGGCCCAGGGACCACAGGAGCCCACAGAGGTCGAGAAAAGGGCCTTGGAGGTGGCCCGGTGGACCAGGGGCAGGCCGACGGAGGAGGCGCTACGGGAGGCCTGGGAGGAGCGGTGGAAACAGAGGATTCAGGCACAGGGCAGGCGGCCTGGGAGGCCGGCCGACTGGGACCCCCCCGACTTCCTATTCACTGATAGGGCCCTGGCTCGCCACCAGGGCCTAACCAAGGCTCAAAGCTCCCTACTCACCCAGGCGAGGGCAGGGGTAGTAAGCCTTAGGGACTTCCTTTTTAGGGCCAAAGTCCCAGGGATCAATACCCCCCACTGCGCCTGTGGGCAGGGCGAGGAAACCGTGGAGCACTTGGTGGTTTGGTGCCAGCACCCCCCAAGGCCTAGACCCTGGGACCCTCGGGCGATTCGGACCCGCCTGGACCTCTACTACGTTCTGCGTGGCAGGGGCGCCAGAGCCCAGAGGCTTGCAAAGGGGGTGGTGAACTGGCTTCTACAGTCGGGGAGGCTCCCAGAGTATAGGCTAGCCGTAAGGCTAGACCTAGGTGTAGGGGAGGATCCGGGCTAGCACTGGCCAGGGGGCCACAGAGGGCCCCCAGGCCGGCACTGGCCTAGCCACTCTTTTCCTTTTCTTCTGTAGCTTTTTGGATTCCTCTATCTGTGGTTCTAAAGGAGGGTTACAGGTTTTTCACCCGGCCTACGGGTACGGTTTTCCTGTATACTAGCCGAAGAAGGACCGACGAGCCCTGACCAAGGGCATGGCGGAGTAGGAGAAATAAATAATATCCCTGCGTGGGAAAATGAGTAACGCTAACAGGGCGATAGGCCAACGAACCGGCAGCGATTAGAGATAGACGATGTCGACGGATTAGCTCGATGTCAACAAAGTTTGCTTCCGCTGCGGTATTTAAAATTATATCAATAGGGATATCATGCTTCAATATAAGGAAAGCTGGAATGTGGAGTCTTTCTTCTACAATAGCCCTGGTTGTAAAGACTTCCGCGATATAGGGCAGATCCGCGGTTATTTGGCGTTCCCCGAGTGTTTTGTAGAAGTATTGTGGCCCTTTCGCTAGTTGATTGAGTAGGGTGCCTTGGCATACAACTCCTCAGGGCAGTTGTACCAGAAGTGTTGAGTGTTGCTATAGTTGAAGTAAGATCCTTGTGCAAAGCCCTTTTCCTTGGTGTAACCGCGAAGAGTTTTCTACTTCGATCCCGATTCACTATGGTTTCATTGCTGATTTGCGGGCTGACTGGAAGGGTGGCCGAAGTGTTTACGTCCGGAAGATCTAGAACCTCGACCCCGGGTCGTATTTCGATTCGATGACGACATACTCGCCGCTGACGTATGCTGTGAAGTCCTTGCTCCTGATGTTCGATTCCGGTGCTCCCCTCTCCGTATAGAGTGCTAGAATTGGTTGGCAAGACTGACCATCTTTTCGCGCCTTGTAGGCTTTGTGGGCGAGTAGGTGTTGATATGGTCAATCAACTTAGGGGAAAGTTTGGCGTAGAACTGAAGAGCTCGTTGTTCCTCAGGGAGCGGAGGGTAGTGATCTTCGAGGGATTCCAAGTACTGATGGAATTCGAGAGGCGATTGACTGAAGCGTTGTCGGGCGTTGTTGAGCCGCTTGGCCTAGTTATGCTCTTTGTCAGTGAGATTGTGGCAGTACTGCTTAGTCCATTCTTTAAAATGGGGCTACTTCGTTTCGGCAGTGCGTTGTTGTTTAGGCGACATGTTCTTGATGTGACTGACCCATCGTATTTGCTGCTGTTTCTCTATATTGTCAAGAGCGAACAGAATCCGATTCTGGTCAGTTGCAAATTTCTTGGGGTTACCTTTGAATGCTCGGTCCAGGTCCTCAAGCTATTCTTTTCGCTGCTGAATCGACATCTCGTCGCCAAATACTATGAGGTTCTTGGGCTTAATGACCGCACGATGCCGATGGCTGTCTTCAGAGTCGCTCGAGTCCGAGGAGACTCGCGGCCGTTTCGAGGGTCTTTTAACGGAGAGCCCTATCGTTTTTCCAGGTCTTCCATTTGTCGTTGGGCATCCTGGAGAAGTTCAAGTTGCCGGATTCGGGCCCTCGCAGCCACTAAAAGGTCACCGGCTGAGGTAGTTGAGGTAGCGGCTTCTGAACGTAGCTCAGGAGTGGACTTAGGCCGTTCAGGAGTTGTTCCTAATTCGGAGAGTGAAGAGGACGAGTCTCTCGAATGACGAGATCTTTGCCCCGGAGAGCTATTACTGGGGTGAAGAGCCGCTCTTTGAGGCTTATGACTATACCGTGCGCCACGTTCGCTGGCGGTTCGACTGTGACTCGATGGCATCTCGGTTGACACTACGGGGAAGGTTCAGAATCTGTTAGGGAATAGGGCGTTGTCAGGGGAGATGATCAGAGTCTTTAGGATAAGGGTGACCACTGTGTTGGATTCTATCCTCTGTGGATTGAGAAGACTGAACCTTGAGGAAGGAGGAATTCTCAAGGACCTAGAGGTCGGGCGGGTTTCTTTTACCCGTCCAGTCTCGACCCCACTTCGCAGGTGAATCTACCAATCAGTCTCTGCGTACCTGACACAAACCCCCAGCTATATACCGGACCCCTATAGGCTATAGGCCTATAGCTCTATTACCTACTATTAGGATGGTTATAGAGGCTATAGTAGCGAAGAAGGTGACCGAGGTAGCCGAGGCGAATAACCTGTTGCCCGAAGAGTAAATAGGCAATAGGGCCTATAGGTCTACAGAACTAGTAGTATAGCTAGTAGTAGCCTAGGTCCAGGAGGCCTAGAGGTAATAGGTATCTGCCTCCCTCCTGTAACTAGATATTTTAGGGGCCTTTAATATAGTGAACTATACTAGGCTACTAGCTACCTTTAGGGACCTAGGCTACCTAAGATGGCTAGTCCTTTAGGTACATGCCTAGCTAGCCGACCGTTCGGTAATCCTCTAGTTCAACAGTAGGGTTATAAAGCCTATATTAGTAAGGGCTAGGGTCCCCTAGGGCTCCCTGCTCTCCCTAGTACTATTCCTCCTCTATATCAGCACCCTATATAGGGTACTAAAAGAGAGGTACCCGTACCTAAGCTTAATAGGGTTCGTAGACAATACTAACCTTCTAGCTTTTAGAAAAACCCCTGAAGTTAACGCCTGGTAGCTAGAAAGGGAGTAGGATACCTGCCTATAGTAGGTAAGGACCTAGGGAATAGCCTTTGCAGCGGAAAAAAGTAAGCTACTTGTGACGGCATGGCTGCGCCATAGTCATATAACCCTAACCCTGGGCAGAGTGGGGCGGAACCTAAGCCGCCGTAGGGTGGGGTCCCTCGCCGGAACCTAGCCCGGCGAGACCTACCTGCGCACCCTCCTTAGGCTGCGAGAGCCTGGTGCCCATTCTATTCCTCTTTCCTTTCCTTTCGCAACGCAGAAGTTCTAAGTAATAGAGTGGTTTTCCGTAGGCACGCCCTTGTAAGACCTTTCTCTACCGTTATACTACTTCTGCATTGCCTTTATCCCAGGCCGGCGACGGCAACTATAATATCCAACCCAACAACTCAGGTATCTACAACTAGATCCTACGAACCAACCGACCTACAGAGTTGAAACTGACCAACGAATCGACAAACCCGCTAAGGTAGCTTCTTGCAGAATGGTGCGTGATGCTACCCTGTACCCCGCCTGAGAAGAGCGCTGTACTGAACCGCACCGGCTGAACGAAACCGCTTATTAGCGCTCCCGAAAGTTCAACGATAGCTAGCAGAGGTATATTCTGGCCCAGCCCGAATCCCGAGAGTCGCTGGTAGCCGCTGGCGTAGTAGAACTGGCCGATCCGATCCCCGAATAGGTAGGCCGACAGGCTAAGAAGAACCTGGACGGGGGAATTATTAACTCTATCCTCCAGAACTATACTATTGCCCTCTTCGAGACCTATCGCGAGGACTAGCTGTATAAGGAGGAAGACGAGGACCCGGCCTCGACCCGTCTCCGGGTCTAGCGCGACTTAGCCCTAAGTATACCATATAACTTAATAACTTATTACAATTCGATTTTACACCTACTAGGAGCGCTGGTCATCTACGTTTTGGGCCTTAAAGCGTAGTACGAGAACCTTAGAACCATTAACGAAGAGACTGCTATACTCCAGGTCGCCCTTAAATCCGAAATTAACCTCCTATAGACGAAGCTTAAAGAGTACTATAAGGAAGTAGCTAGCCTAAATAAACGGCTTTCCGAAAAGACTACCCAACTCGCCAATACGCAGAACAAGCGGCTATTACTTTCGAAGAGTGTATAAACGCTTTAACCGAGAAGATCGCCACCCTTAAGGCACTATAGTAAAAGAATACCTGTATCTAGGAGCTTAAACGCCAGGTAAAGGACCTAAGCCGTCAGATCGGTCACCTAAGAAATTACCAGCCTAAACCTGAAAGCAACAATACTGGCTATACTAGTAATACTCCCCTTCCTATAGTAAAAATAACTACCGAGCCTGAGAAAAAAATTAGAAAGACTACAAAGATTTCTAACCTAGATAAATTCTTTAGTAGCGACGTTTTAAATATACTACTTAGAAGGCTATAGTTATACGGAAGCTGGAGGGAAACCTTAAGCTTTTCTAGAACAAAGCGACTAAATTCGGGTATATTACTATACTGATTACTAGTAACGTAGCGAAATACCTAAACCTGTTTTTATTGCTCTCCTCTAACGATAAACGTATAGTCTACAACCTTAACTTTCTTTTCGACTTGCTCGAAGCTAACTATACCGATCCGACTAATAAAGACCGCGCTACAAATAAATATAACGCCTTTAAAATAAAGTTAGGCAAGTTGTTCTACAACTTCTACTGTAAGTTCCTATAACTAATTATCCGGGCTAAAATCGACCACTCTTGTTAGAAGCGTAAACTTTATAAGAAGTTAACCCTTAGATTAAGGAAGACGTTAGTCCCTTCTGTAGCTAATGCTGATATTGATTTCCATAAGTATTAGTGCTGGGCTTAGCAGTATACCCTAGAGTTGGAGGAAATTTGACAACTATAATAAGGGGCGCTCTAAAAATAAGTTGAGGGCCTCGGGCAGCACTTTTTTCTCAAATCCCTCGGGCAGCTTAACTAAAACCCTACGAGCAGCTCGAGCACAGTTCGCAGTGCTATTAGTAGCATTACGCTAGGAGCGTGTACCCTAACTCCCGACGAGAGGAAGTATTTTATAGAGGAGGGTCGTTGCTTTTCCTACGGATAAACTAGCTATACAAAGTCGGTCTATCCTAAGCCTATAGCAGGTACTATTTAGATACTAACCTAGGCAGATAATTTAGCAGAGACGGTTATAGAAAAGAAGCTATTATCGGAAAACTAAATACCCTAGGGAATAAGCCCTCCCTTCTAGGGGATAAGGTAAACCTGTATATTATACTCTATAGTCTAGTATTAAAAGAACAATATAAAAATAAGAGTTTCGCTATACTAATTATAATCGACCTTAACGGATATAGAGTAACCCTGAAAGCGTTGGCCGATACAGGAGTAGAAATAGGAATATTAATTGATAAAGAAGTAATAGTAACCCTATATACTCGACTAGGACTCCTACGGAGGAAACTCCATATACCCCTTTTACTTACTAACTTTAAGGGGAAACCTGCTAGAGAGGTGACCTATATAACTATCGGAAATATAGAAGTCGATAGGAGGAGGTTCCTAAGAGTAAGGATAAAGGAGAGTAACCTCGCCAAGGGAAAATAGGTACTCCTAGGGCTCCTATAGCTAGGCTAGTAGGGCGCTTTCCTAAATACTACCCGTAGGAGGCTCGTATAGCCGCCGGAGAGTATTCCTGACGTATAGGAATAGAACTAAGTCGCTATAATCCCCTTTAAGTACCTACTATTACCACCGATCAAGGAAGATAAGTAGGCGGATACGGAGTGCCGAGACCGTGCTATAGATGCGTAGATCGAACAGCAGAAACAACAACGCGCCCGACGTTTTACTAAGGCCACCCGCGCAGGCACCCTCACCGTCGTAAAGAGGTCTGAACCTAGTGGAAGGGACGAGGCGCCGGAGGAACCGCTACAGAAGGTTCCTTTCTAGGTAGGATCTTCCTTTAAGGGTAACCGGTAGGAAGGCTACTGTAAGATAGGACGTACTTTAAGGAGGGAATAGAATCCAGTACCCTCTGTACTATACTACTGGTTAGAATACAACGGGGAAGACTGTAACTCGCCCGAGAGTAAGGTAGAGGCTGTAGAAATAGATTCTCCTATCTATATTCGGGTAATTAGCGTAAAGACATTTAAAATACTAACCCGGAGGAAGAAATCCTATCCCTACTATATAAAGGAGACCGGCCTTATTACTATCTCTATAGTAGAAAAGGTAATCATAGTTAAGAAAGAGGAACTCCTCCCGGATAAGGACGAAGAGACCTAGAGGTAGGTAGCGGAAGTAGTAGAGTAGTATCCTTACCTTAAGCTATAAATTAGCGTATTCTTTAAAAAGGAATCCAACCAGTTACCCCTACACTAATCCTACAACTATAAAATCGAACTATTATTAGGGCTGGAACTACTAACCAGCCCTTTTTACTCTATATTTATTTATTTATTTCTCCTACTCCGCCATGCCCTTGGTCAGGGCTCGTCGGTCCTTCTTCGGCTAGTATACAGGAAAACCGTGCCCGTAGGCCGGGTGAAAAACCTGTAACCCTCCTTTAGAACCACAGATATAGGAATCCAAAAAAGCTACAAAAGAAAAGGAAAAGAGTGGCTAGGCCAGTGCCGGCCTGGGGGCCCTCTGTGGCCCCCTGGCCAGTGCTAGCCCGGATCCTCCCCTACGCCTAGGTCTAGCCTTACGGCTAGCCTATACTCTGGGAGCCTCCCCGACTGTAGAAGCCAGTTCACCACCCCCTTTGCAAGCCTCTGGGCTCTGGCGCCCCTGCCACGCAGAACGTAGTAGAAGTCCAGGCGGGTCCGAATCGCCCGAGGGTCCCAGGGTCTAGGCCTTGGGGGATACTGGCACCAAACCACCAAGTGCTCCACGGTTTCCTCGCCCTGCCCACAGGCGCAGTGGGGGGTGTTGACTTGGGGACCACCATGGGGCCTGGAAGCCGCGGTTCGGCTTCCTCTTGGGCGTGGTTTGTTCCGCAATCGCCTGTAGTTCGGTCACCAGTTGGTTGAACGCATCCTCTAGGCCTTGGGGGGTGCTGGCTCGCCTGGCGAGTTCCCCTGTTTCCAGGCCCATTTTCAGGGGTAGGCTCTTAGCTTCGGCCTTTACCCTCTTCTTATCCATCATACCCCAGGACCACCCGGGTGGTTGGCTGGCCTGGCTTTCCTGTGGCCGGCCTAGTGAGACCTCTAGAACCTGGGGATAGTGGTCTGAGCGCCCCCGGGTTCCAACGCCGCAGTAGGAGCCCTTTAGGCCTGTAGAGGCCCAGATATGGTCGATGGTTGATGGCCGGGCCTGTCTCCTGCCCTGGGGTGCCCAGGTGGCGGCCCCATAGGGCGTTCGGAGCTCCAGGTCCCATCTTACAGCTAGGTTGAGCAGGTCCTCGGCTTCCCACTAAGACTATATTACCTTCCTAGGCTACGTGGTTAATCGCGAGGGAATCGCTATAGAATCGAGTCGAGTCCAAACCGTTTAAAACTAGCCAGAACCCTATATATACCGTGATCTGCAGGTTTATTTAGGATTTTGCAACTTTTACCGACGTTTTATTTCCCATTATTCACAAATTACGCTTCCCCTAACTAGTATAATGAAAGGTATAGAAAAGGGAAGGAAATCCGGCATCTTTGACCTTACAAAAGATCAACGAGAAGCGTTTGAACAATTGAAACGAGCTTTCTAGTCTGCTCCGTTGCTCTAGTACTTTGATCCCGAAAAGCCCCTTATTCTAGAAACAGACACTTCTGATTTTACTATAGGAGCAGTGCTTTCACAGCCTGATCAACAAAGCAGAAGACACCTTATTGCATTTTAGTCCTCCAAATTCAAAAATGCTGAGCTTAACTATGCTACAGCTAATAAAGAAATAATGGCCATTATAGAAGCCTTTAAGCATTAGCGCCACTATATTAAAGGCAGTCGCCAGCGAGTCACTATATATTCTGACCATCTTAATCTACAAAGTTTCATGGAGCAGAAACAACTCAACGGCCGCCAGGCGCGCTAGTATATATATCTCTCAGAATTTAATATCCTAATTAAACACCAGGCCGGCAAGCAAAACCCTGCCGATAGGCCATCGAGACGACCCGATTATCAACCTACAGCGAACGACGCTAACATTCGCATATTATAGATACCATCTCTTCAGAACAAGATAAGCAACTCAGTCTTGCATCGCCAGCGCTTACATGGTAAAACAGCTAAAACTCCGAGGCACGTTAGCTATAGAGCTATTTATACCCGCCTCGACACAGATACCCATCACCTCATCCATTTTAGAGCCGTTCAAGTACTCCCTAACAAAAAGTCAGCTCTTTCCTCTAGCGAGATGCCGGAGTCCTCTAGCGCAGAGTCAGATTCCCCTAAATGGTTGCAGCTACCAAGCCTAACCAGGGAAAGGGTAGTAAGGATTGCGGCTACAGAATCCGCTCTAGACCTCAACCCTTCAAAGTCTATGAGGGAACTCATTTGTAAGCAACAGGCCACAGACCCCCAGACTCAATTTCTCGTATCGTCGGCAAGACACCGGCGTAA
>NW_027191428.1:2495316-2590819 GCF_041956435.1 Mycothermus thermophilus
GGGCCGGCTGGGTCGGCTCAGACCGCCACCTCCCCCCGAGCCGACGGGGGAGGGGTGTCGGCCACCATCTGCCCAGCGGCCACAGGCGACGCTGCCGGGGTCACGTACGAGGGGTGGCCCGTACGTAGGGGGGAACGGTCTGACCGCCAGTCGGCCACACTCGAACTTCCCAACTTTCCACTACTTCCCACGCCCGTGCAGTAGGATGCGGGCAGTCGGGGCTTGTATGGCTGGTTAGGGCCTTTCGAGAGCTTTCGAACGGTGGTGGTTTTGTGTGTTTTGGCTGCGTTGCGGCTGAGATAAGTGTCAATTGAATCCCGTTACGTTTGGATCGGTTGTAATATATATCGGTGTTATAGTTACTCTCTAGGACCTAGCCGAAGCGAAGAAGACGTACAAGGCCTAACCTAGAGAGGCAAGATGTTTGATTATAAGCTTCATTCAGTGATTTAGGACATAGTTCAGTCCTTTACCTATTAACATATATAAGGTTATATCCGGAAATACTACTTACTATAGGAAGTCAGTTGCCCACTTTACAGTACCCTGCCCTACTAAGAAGGAAACTACTACCTAACTAATGCCAAGAAGAGGCCACAAGATTTCCTGGCTTGACAAAGACTGTTTGCGCCTGACCGAGGAAAAGGAATGCCTGGATAAAAAAGCAGAAAAAAAGCATGCCTAAGAAGCCTACCTATCGAACCTCAGGCCGATGGCTATAACCTAGAACGCGATTGTAGAGGCCTAGAACAGACGTCTGAGGGCTAAAATAAAGGCGGCCCGGAAGGCAACGGCGGCCCTAGAAATACAAAGTGTAAAATTAATACTACTGCCTCCTGTAGTGAGAATCCTACTAAACGCACCACTTTACGACTTCTCCTATAATAAAACCCCCTCTGTATAGCTAGTGATTACTCATAGATTCAGAAAGTCAGGAGTATTATAGGTAATAGCGACTATATCTACTAGCCCCCAACTAATGGATAATCATCTACTATCCCTCACGGGGAAGCGGGACAACCTAGGATCTGGGACAGGGGCATCAGCGCTACTTATTTGTATTTATGTAAGTGGACACCCGATTTGGAGAGCTTCATTTATAGTAAGCTAAACCACTAAAACTCAGGGGAAAATCCTCCTATTCATACTTTTTCGAAACCTCTAACAAGCTAATTAATATGGACGACGATCTAGAAGAACGTATCTTACTTGCTATACGCGCCTGGACCGAATTAAAGGTCCTATTGATCCGAAAGGCCGCAAACCTCTTTATAATCCCCTATTCTACCCTCTATACTCGGATCTACACCTATAACCCCTAAAACGCCGCCTATAAGGCTCTACAATGCCTTACAACGGCCGAAGACAGAGCTATTACCGACGCCGCCTTTTAACTCTATACCTAGTGATAGTGAATAACTATTAAAGTAATCCGAAACCTCGCTACATAGATACTCTATACTAAGAAGGATTCAACCTACTTAGCTAGAACTAGTACTAGTACTTCCTCTACTACTATAATAATCTCTAAATACTCTACATATAGGTTAAAAATTGAAAGTAGAAAAGTACTATCAACTATAAAACTTTTGAGTACTAGTTCAAGCTATTTATAACAACCCGCCTCTCCTACAACATTGCCGATAACGATATTTATTTTATTATTATTTCTCCTACTCCGCCATGCCCTTGGTCAGGGCTCGTCGGTCCTTCTGCGGCTAGTATACAGGAAAACCGTGCCCGTAGGCCGGGTGAAAAACCTGTAACCCTCCTTTAGAACCACAGACATAGGAATCCAAAAGCTACAAAAGAAAAGGAAAAGAGTGGCTAGGCCAGTGCCGGCCTGGGGGCCCTCTGTGGCCCCCTGGCCAGTGCTAGCCTGGATCCTCCCCTAAGCCCAGGTCCAGCCTTACGGCTAGCCTATACTCTGGGAGCCTCCCCGACTGTAGAAGCCAGTTCACCACCCCCCTTGCAAGCCTCTGGGCTCTGGCGCCCCTGCCACGCAGAACGTAGTAGAGGTCCAGGCGGGTCCGAATCGCCCGAGGGTCCCAGGGTCTAGGCCTTGGGGGGTACTGGCACCACACCACCAAGTGCTCCACGGTTTCCTCGCCCTGCCACCAGGCGCAGTGGGGGGTATTGATCTCCGGGACTTTAGCCCTGAAAAGGAAGCCCCTAAGGCCAATTACCCCTGCCCTCGCCTGGGTGAGTAGGGAGCTTTGAGCCTTGGTTAGGCCCTGGTGGCGGGCCAGGGCCCTATCAGTAAATAGGAAGTCGGGGGGTCCTAGTTAGCTAGCCTCTCTAGCCGCCTGCCCTACGCCTAAATCCTCTGTTTCTACCGCTCCTCCTAGGCCTCCCGTAATACCTCCTCCACCGGCCTGCCCCCAGCCCACCGGGCCACCTCTAAAGCCCTTTTCTCAACTTCCGTAGGCTCCTGTGGCCCCTGAGCCCTTTGGGCGCCCCTCCTGCTTCTAGGCTTTCTGAACCTCCTGTAGAGCCTAGCGCTGGCACTGGTAATAATCTCTACAGGCCTCCGGCTCCCTGGTAGAACTGGCTGCTGGATTCGCTTCTTAAAGTCCGTAAGTCGTTTATTAAGGTAGAGATCCAGGGGGGGGACCTAGGCCTCGGTCTCTAAGATATAGGTGGGCGTAGCCCTGTAAGCCCCTGTTACTACGTGTAGGTTATAGTTCTAAGCCCTACTTAGGTTTTAGGTAATGCCCTAGGGCCTGCCTCCTAGTGGGGTGGGTACATAGAAGCTGGAAGCGCTGTAGGCAAGGTACTATATATATACTTTGTATATACCTCCCAAGCCCGGATTAGGCCTGGGCCCTAGGTCCTCGCCGTAATTCTAGTTAGGGCGAATTCCTAGGTCTTTAGCTTCCTTTCTATAGCCTACCTATAGGCTACCTAGGAAAGCCTCTAGTCTAGCCAAACCCCTAAGAATCTAGCTAACTAGGTAGGCTGTATAGGGCTAACCCCCTCGCCCTAGGGGAGGGCGAGGTTAACCGGTGTGGCCTACTGCTTTTAGCCCCTGTTAAAGTAAATTAGCTTACTTTTTTCCGCTACGAAGGCCATTCCCCGGGTCTTTGCCCACTATAGGCAGGTGTCCTACACTCTTTCCAGCTACCAGGCATTAACTTCAGGGGTTTTCCTAAAGGCTCGGAGGTTAGTGTCGTCTACGAATCCCACCAAGCTTAGGTGCAGGTACCTCTCATTCAGTACCCTGTATAATGTGCTGATAGAGAGGAGGAATAGCACTAGGGATAGTAGGGAGCCCTGGGGGACCCCAGCCCTTACTAGTATAGGCTCTATAGCCCTACCGTCGAACCAGAGGATTACCGAGCAGTCGGCTAGCCAGGCGCGCACCCAGAGGGCCAATCGCGTTGGGTAGCCTAGGTCCCTAAGGGTGGTCAGTAGCCTAGTGTAGTTCACTGTATCACAGGCACCCAAAATTAATAATCTAAAAGACTAAACTTCTTAAATATATCTATATAAGGTATCTATAAGTTACAAGCCTTTTCTTAGTTGTAGGCTACGTAGCAATCTAGGATTGAAAAGGGAATATACCATTTTACCCAACCGTTTTAGAAAGGTTAACTTAGCTTGGGAGATGGAGAGAAGAGCTACGGAAATACTAGGAAAAGTACAGGCATAACCTCTAAGTAGTATTATAATAAAAATATTAACTATTACGGTTTAAAAGGCAGCCTTATCATAATATTAATATAGTACCTAGAGCATAAAGACTTGAAAAAATTAGCTCCTATAGGTTAGGCCCTATACAATTTCTGAAGAAATTGACTTTTTAGTATATTAACTTATCATAACAGAAAAACTCTCCTGAATCCACAATGTAATACATATTACTTTGCTTGAGAAATGGAAAGGATTGCTACTACGCTTAGAATTTATATTTATAGATGAATTGGAAGAAGAGAGGGTATTCACAATATGCAGCTAAATAAAATGGAGACTAGAAGTAGATTAATAGGGGAAAATATATTTTAGTTAAATGGAAGGGATGACCCGTTGAATACAACAATAGGCTTTAGAGAAAGACAGAGCTGACATACCTAAAATGATTAAATAGTTAAGAGCCTTAAGAGCGAAATAATTAATACCTTTTACTAACTATGGAAGAATACTTTTAATACCTTGAAACTATAAGAAGGACTAGTAATTAACCAAGGATGATTAATTTTAGGAGAGGGAAGATAATTGTTAAGGACTATGTGCCTAGGGAGAGTATTGGTAAGGATATAATATTAGGGTATAGAATTAACTATAAGATGCTGTGGTTTTAGACTACTGAGAATGGAAAGCAGGAAATAGGTTCTGAGAGTATAGCTAGGAATGGGGACTTTAGGTCTTGGCTGAAAATAGTAGGTTTAGGAATTTAGGATATAGCTAAGAATAGCCTCCTAAAAGTAAGCCATAGAATAAAAAACGAAAATAATAGAAAATAGGCAGAGTGGGGAAGGCTACAAAGAAAGACTAACTTTAGCGAAGGATTCTATAGTATTTAGAGGAGGTCGAGAAAGAAGACTCCTTCTCCAAGGGATGGTTCTTTGGTCACATAGGAGAATCAACCTTTTGAGGCGCCATCATCCTAGATCACTCAACCAACGCAACCATCTCACTCTTCTATGTGCCCTCTTTGTAGTAGGTCATAGCTATCTCCTGACACCTGAGGCTTGAAAGGCCCCCTGTGACGGCATGGCTTCGCCATGGTCACATGATTCGACCCTAACCCTGGACGGAGTGGGGCTGAAC
The DNA here is from genome assembly GCF_041956435.1 of Mycothermus thermophilus. NCBI lineage: Eukaryota > Fungi > Ascomycota > Sordariomycetes > Sordariales > Chaetomiaceae > Mycothermus > Mycothermus thermophilus. The sequence continues at coordinate 2,500,087 of NW_027191428.1, forward strand.
CTAAGGCTGCCACGGAGTGGGTCCTCTCGCCGAACCTAACCGGCGAGCCCCACCCGCGTGCACTTCTTGGGTTGCGAGCCTGGTGCCCATTCTTCCCCTCTTTCCTCTTCCTTTTGCAACGCGAAAGTTCTGAGTAATAGAGTGGTTTTCCGCAGGCACGCCCTCGTGAGGCCTTTCTCTGCCGTCACACCCCCTATGTAGCTTAATAGAGACAATCAACCCCCAGTTATACATACGTTCTTTGTAGAGAATAGATATCTAGTATAATATGCAAAGTATAAAGTCGTCTTCAAGGGTATTACCACCGAGAGAACGTCTTTTAGGACGGGGCTAAACTAATAAAAAAAAAAAAAAAAAAAAAACCTAAGAAGCCCCGCCGGGGCTTTCTCATACATCATTAGAACTTAGGGTACCTACCAGATACAAGACAGTATATATAAGTACTTTACTCAGTCTATATGGTATGGCTCTCCCATGGTCAGGCTATAGTTACACTAGACAAATAAAATAGCACGCCTGAGCGAGGGCAGAACTATGAACCCAAATCTAGGAAGACAGAGTCATTTTCTGGCAGCATATTCTGTACTTACTAGAAATATATATACACAGATAGATGTATATTTGTTAGTTGAATGTTCAAGTTATGAGTTTTCAGTGTACGTTAATTACAATGAAGCATGTAATTCCTGCACCAAATTTAGCAGGTCTGCGACTTCAACAACCTGCTTGATGCCCATTCTCCGACATTGAATCTCTACTCGCCTGGCGGACCTCCACTCCCTGCCAAGGATCACAATGATGGGAAAGCCAACAAGATCAGCGTCTCCTAATTTCCAGGGCATTGATCTTTCTCGGTCGTCGACCACCACATCGAGAGACTCCTTGGAGGGTCCAGAGATATTGTTGATTTGATGGTAAACCGTTTGGGCATCGTCATCTGTGGCGTCTTTCCCGGGAACGATGACGCACGAATACGGCGCGATAGCCAGGGGCCAGTTTAAGCCCTTTTCGTCCGCCAGGTATTCTGCAGTTGCTCCGACCACACGAGAAATTCCAACCCCATGGCATCCCATTTGCATGGGGGTGGGTTGTGAGGATCCGGGCAAAGTGACAACTGCTCCTAATGGTCCTGAGTACCTCGTCCCCAAGAAGAACGTGTGCCCAAGTTCCATTGCCCTCTCCACCTTCACCTTTCCGGAGGAACACTGAGGACACTTGTCGTCTGCCCGAATGCGCATGAGATTCAGTGACTCACCGCCTGTTCCCGTACCATGGCGAAAGGAGACAGCCAACGGGGCTTGCGGCGGGTTGATCTCTGATGGCCACTCTGTAAAAGACGAGGGGGGGTCGTTGAGATCCTGGCGTAACGACCAGCCCAAGCGGGGGTCAACCACGTTTACCAGTTTCGTTGCCGTTTGTGTGCCAGGAGCGACAGCCGTTGACCAGAGGCCAAGAGCATCGCCAACGGCAGTGTCGATGTCCGGGACTAGTGACTTGATGGCGGATAGGTTGATATCTTCGTTGGTGTACTCGCGCAACCGTCCTGACTCGTTTGATTTGGTCCATTTGGGGTACCAGACATTGACGAGTGTCGAACGGTCCTTGGTGATTCCCCGCCAGACTCCTAGGGGAGTGCCTGGAGAAATTTCACCATCGGGAGGCCGCATGTCAGCGACCTCCTCGTTGGCAGTATAGCCACAGCTGGAACAGCTGACGACACGGTCTTCTCCATGGGGTGTGGGCAAGTGATACTCGTGACTCAGGCTGCCACCCATACTGCCCGAGCTGGCCTTTGCGGCGAGAACCGGGAGCTTCAGGCTGGAGAATAGACGAGCATAGACATCCCGTACCTCCGCATAGGTATTCAGAGCCGATTCAACATCGTTATCGAAGGTATACAAATCCTTCATGACAAATTCTCGACCGCGCAGAAGACCATGGCGCGGGCGGAACTCGTCGCGGTACTTTCGTGTGATTTGGTAAAGCCGTAGCGGAAGCTCTTTGTATGATTTAACAGTCCTGGAGACCAACGTAGTGATCTCCTCCTCATGTGTCGGCGCAAGCAGATAAGACACATCTCTGCGATCGGAGAATCTGAAGAGCTGGCGGAGCATTGGAAGGTAAGCAACGGGGTGTCTTATTGAGGAAGCATCACGAACAAGCACAGACCTCAGAGGCTACATCGTTCAACCGGCCGCTTTTTTCCCATAGCGACTCGGCGGAAATAGAGGACAAGGAAACCCGGGACGCTCCTGTGAGAAGATGAAACCGTCAATCAGGTCTGTTGGAGCGAGTTATCATTCAAAGCTTGCAACTCACCTAAAAGCTCGTCCATGTGTCTCGAAACCAGCCTTTCAACCTTGTCTTGCACCCGGTGTCCCAACGGAAGCATGTGAAACATACCGGCGTTGGCCTGGCGGAGGAATCCGGCACGGATGAGCTTGGAGTGTGCATCTTCAGTCGTGGATGCAGCAATGCCACCACTTGGAAACCACACCCGCGAAAGGCGGGCTACAGTCGACAGTGCCATGGCTTATTGGGACCCAATGTCCATCCAAATAGCAGTAGCTCCTCCTCAGTTCCGACCTTGGTCCTGCTGTTTCGCACAGAACGGACGTTGATTCGCTCGACGGATGGTCCGAAAAGAGCTGTGGTTGAGCTCGGGAGTGGAAGTAAATTGACTGGGCAAATGGCAGGATCAAAGGCCGATCCAGAAAAGTAAAAATTGAATCTCAGATTGTAAAACAGACATACGGTACCCAGCTCTGGCACAGCCAGAACGTGGGGACAGTAGAACTACGGTCAAAAGCACCTCAACAGCTCTTAAAAACCATACTTGGCTCGCGACGGGGGCGTGTTCGACGGTTTGGATGCGAGTGGGTCCGAGCTAACCTTGATTGACCCCACCTACTCTGAACGACCAGGGGTTTGTTGATAAGATAACTAGCATTCTCCAACTTTTTTTTGAGTTCCCTTCGCGAGCCGTCCCTCAAACACCACACCCTACACATTTCCTCCCAGGCACCGTCCGAAGACCCCAAACCTACCAGATAGGGCAAACCACCACGGCGATACTGCGACCGCGATCATGGGCTCTAAAAAAGCCAAGTCGAAACAGCCCAGCAAACCAAAGTTTGACGAGGAGACGCTGGCTCAGTTGACAAGCAAAATTGACAAGTCCCTCGCCGAATCCGAAGCGCAACGACCAGCGAAAAGGAAAAGAGATCGTGACGGCAAGGACAGCCACGAGTCTAAAAGGCGGCAGACCGATCCCTCGGACAAGAATTCGACTGAACGCTCTCCTGAAGACAAAAGCCCACAAGACTCTTTGCTCAGGGAGATTCTGGCTCTTGGGGGGACCGAGGAGGACTTAGAATTGGTTGCCAATGTTGACTCCGGTGACGAAGGCAATGGGGCCTCGAACGGGGTCTCACGGTCCAAGCAATCGTCGGAGGCAGCCATTGACAAGTCTCTGAGAGATGAGCTTTCGCAGCTTGTGAAAAGTCTCGGTTTCAACTCACTTCGTGCTCAACATTTCGAAGTCGAGAGCGACTCTGCCTCTGACGGAGAAGATGTAACAGATGACGGCAATCAAGATGAGACTGGAGGGAGTGATGAGGAAGATGTCGATCAGCAGGTTGGGTTTCAAAGCACCAAGTTCTCTCCGCCACCAGATGAGTCCAGACAGCCACACCGTCCTGGGCAATTGGTCAGTAAACGCTCCAGTTGTGCACCAGCTTCCCTCTGCCTTCTCGCAAACAGATACTTACCCATTTTCAGAAATTCGAACCCCGCCCCGATTGGCACGGTATCTCTATGAGCGGTCTCTCGTCACGACAACCAGGGAAAGGCACGCCAAACGCGACCTCCATAGCGAACCTCAAGGCGTACGCGGACAAGCTTCTCGATGAAGACTCGTCTCGATATGCAGCAAGTCGTGCAACCAGCTCATCTCAAAAGTTCATGTCGACAATCATGTCGTCAGGCACCCTCTCGGACAAGATCTCGGCTTTGACACTCTCGATCCAGGAGTCCCCCCTACACAACCGCAAAGCGTTCGACAGTCTTGTTGGTCTCGCTGGAAAGCGAAGTCGGGGCCAAGCAATCGCCGCCCTTGGGGCCCTTGTTGACTTGCTTGGCAACGGGGTGGTGTTGCCCAACGACAGACGTCTCTATCCGTTTCATGCTCAGCCAGCCTTGCTTTCAGAGGTGGCCAATGCTGGGCCCTCGACCTGGAAGGAAGGCCAGAAACTCCCTGGGAAACTGTCTGAGCCTCTCTTGATGATGTGGGCATTCGAAGACTGGCTCAAGGCTGCCTACTTCCGCATCATCCAACTCCTCGAGGTTTGGTGTTCCGACGAAATTGAATACTCAAGGTCAAGGGCCCTTGACTTCGTGTTCGGTCTGCTGAAGAGTAAGCCGGAGCAAGAAGCAAATCTGCTTCGGCTGCTGGTGAACAAACTGGGCGACCGTGAGCGAAAGATTGGCTCCAGGGCATCCTATCTCCTCTTGCAGCTCCTCAACATCCACCCGGGCATGAAATCCGTCGTCATCGACACCGTGGAACAGGAACTGTTGTTGAAACCCGGACAGAGCCTGCGTACTAGGTACACCGCCATCAACACGTTGAACCAAACGATCCTCAGCATGAAGGAGCAGGCTGTAGCCGACAAGCTTCTGAGGATTTATTTCGACATGTTTCTGTCCCTCCTGAAATCCGGCTCTCTGGGCGACTTCAACGCTCATGACAAGGACAGGACTGCTGGGCACCGCGGGAAGAGAAGCAAACATGGGGCGTCCATTCCCTCGCATTCGGGCAACGAACAGGACGTTGCTCAAAAGCTGGTCTCTGCTCTGCTGACGGGTGTTAACCGAGCAATGCCATTTTCCACTACCGAAGGCTCGACACTGGAGAGCCATCTGGACACACTCTTCAGGATCACGCACTCATCAAACTTCAACACCGGTGTTCAGGCACTCATGCTCATCCAACAGCTCTCCTCGACAAAACATATCGCTGTTGACAGATTTTATCGTACCCTGTACGAGTCACTTCTCGACCCCAGACTCGTCACTTCATCCAAGCATACCCTTTACCTCAATCTCTTGTACAGGGCAATGAAGAACGACGTGGATGTTAAGCGGGTCAAGGCGTTCGTCAAGCGATTGATTCAGATCCTGACTCTGCATCAGCCTTCCTTCACTTGCGGTATTTTATTCCTCATTGCAGAGATGCAGGCCACATTCCCAGACCTGCGCACCATGCTTGACGAGCCAGAGGAGGATGAAGACGAAGGTGAAGAGGTGTACAAAGACGTCCCGGAAGGCCAGTTTGGTGATGCCTTGGCTCCCCCTGAACGTGGTGTGGATGGGAAAGGTTCTCGTCCGTCTGCAGCTTATGACGGGCGGAAGCGGAATCCCGAGCACAGCAACGCCCACAGGAGCTGCTTGTGGGAACTGGTAAATAATTTCCCACCTCCCCTTCTTCCTCGACCCCGGGAAAGTGTGGTAACTGACGATGTTCAGGTCCCATTCCTTGCGCACTATCACCCCTCGGTGTGCTTGTATGCCGAAAACCTGCTTTCTCGCCAGAGAACGATGCCAAAACCGGACCTGAATAGCCACACCCTTATGCACTTCCTCGACAGGTTTGTCTATCGCAACCCGAAGACGGAAGCCTCCAAGAGGGGTGGTTCTATTATGCAGCCCGTGCTTGCATCCGGAAGTGGACCGAATCTCGCAGCGTCGGCGAAAGGCGTTGCCAAACAGCAGCCGATTGTCAACTCATCTTCGTTCTGGAATCTCCCCGCAGATCAGATTCCAGCAGAAGACGTGTTCTTCCACGAGTACTTTTCTCGCATTGGCAAAGCTGGAGCGCGGTCGTCCGTCAAGGAGCAACCTGTGTCCGATAAAGTTGAGTCAGCAGACGGGTCGGCAGATGAGGAGGAAATTTGGGAAGCGCTTGTCAACTCTCGGCCAGACATCAACGGCGAGGAGGCAGGGGAGGATTCCGATATCGACCTCGAGGAGTATGATTACTCGGATGACGAGGAGGGATCGGATGCTTCTGCAACCAGTGACAAGTTCTCGGTCTCCGGATCCGAGGGATCTGGAGGGTTCGAAGGCATCTTTGATGATTCTGGGTCGGATGAGGAAGCCAGCCCGAGAGAGGCTGAAAATGCCCCTGGCTCTGGAAAGGCACCTGCTCGCAAGCCTGGCAAGGGCAGGCTCAGTCGGAAGGAGATGAAGAGCCTTCCAACATTCGCCTCGGTTGATGACTACGCCGAGCTTCTTGACGACGAGGATGGACTGGATGACTAAGAAGCTGGAGGTTTGACAGGGCGGGCCAGTTACTGGACGACTCATGTACTTTTCCTTGCGGACAATCCTGGGCAGCTGGGCAGAGTTTATTTGTGATGGACTAGATAATTGATGTGCAACGCGTCACCTGTTAGGTGTCAAACCACTCTAGCGTATCCTCCTTGGTGAAGATCGCACGATAGCTATGGCCTCCTCCCGGAGTCTCCTTGTCTTCAGTGTCTACCACCAGGACCCCGTCAGTCTAAAGCACCGGGGCATTCAACTGACTGGTTAGACCAGTCTTGAACACAATGCCAAGGTTAAACATACGAATTGCGTGAAGCGATGCCTGGTCGTCGGGGCCAAGGGTGAATGCCCTGAAGTGAACATAGGCCGGGCCCTCGTTGGAAAGCGCCGGGATTCGGACTTTGCCAAACACGTGCAGCCCATAGGCTGACGCGGCGACTCGGACTTGTTGGAAGTCGTCGGCACCGAAATCCACCAGTTGTTGGTCACTCAAGTGCTCGGCTGCAGCAAAATATGCCGGTTCGTGTTCTAGGGCAGAATGAGTCCATCAATCAATCCGTGCACCACCAATGAGGCAAGGAAGAGAACCAAAAAAAACATTGATTTGGATCTATGGCAACCACAGGGCGCAGGACACATGGACGGAGGGGGCTCGGGCACTACTTACTGTTGAGTTGGTGCCGAAGGCGGATTAGTGATCGTTTAAGCTCATGTTCGATTTGGTTGTACACCTTGACCGAGTCGCCCTTTGGTTCGTGGGCATCCCCGAGTTTTACCGTTTCTGCCGTTGCCTGACATTTGAGCACGCAGTTTTCAGCCACACGGTGATGACGGGACAAGAACTGGACAAGAAACATGGGAACACGGAGAGATCGACTGATATCCCACTTACCATTTTGGTTCGTAAGCACTTGTTTCGGACACTTTCGGATGTGGAAGAAGAAAAGCGAACACAACAATCCAGGACCAGGATCAGCGTCGCTGGATATATCCGCTTTGCACTTGTCGTCGGCCCTGCAAGGAGAGAGACCGCCATGGTATATGACGTCAGTGATACGCGAGGAGAGAAAAGGCATTGTACAGCACATACATAACTACGCGGTGCTACACAGTACTACTTCCGTTGACCTCGGTGTCCGGCGGATGTGGAGGAAGAGACGGTCTCGCACTCATTACCGGCGGTGGTAACTGGGGTCATAGCCATCACGGCACCTGTAGATGCGTCGTCAAGACACAGCAGTCGGGTTCATAGATTGGCTTGTATGTTAGTTTCACCTCCTGCAGATCTGTCGTCTTGGACGTTTCCATGTCATGCGGCGGAGAAGGTTGCCGAGGCATGTGCTGCTCTTTAGAAGCCGGTAACGCAGGTAAGTTACGGTATGCTAACCTGAAAGTTGACCGATGGTAACCGGCATTTCCGTGTGGCCGATGCCGAACACCGGACTCTTTAAACAGATCAGGTATCTCCAACACCCCCTGAAAGTTTGACGGCCCACCCATCTCCGCCGACCTCTCCGGGTCGGAGACCGCAACTTCAGGGCAAACCAGCCCGTCGAAGAAGAGTCGAGTCCCAATTGGCCCCGCGCCAATGTGAAAATGCCTTTATCAATACCCACGGCCGCGCGCCGCTACCTCCGTCCGGGTATCACACCGCGAGTCCCGGCTCTGTTCTCGGCCCGCCCGCCCCTCGCCCGGCCTCTCTCGACTGTTGTTGGTAAATAAACCCCCCCTTCCGCCGCCCTCCTCCGTTGGACGCTTGCTAAGCCGTCCTGTCGTCGGGCCCTCAGGACCAGGAAACGTTCAAGCAGCAACCAAACCACACTTTCTCTATCGAGCCGCATCCTTTGGTGGTCGCATCCTTCTCTTCACCTCACTCGGCTTCATCATGGCCGCCGCGCCTGCGTACGAGTCAGCGAAAGCTTTCTTGTTGCCTTCTGATCACAACGCAACACTTGACGAGCTACTCCTGGACGACGATGCGAGAGCCAAGGAAGAGTACATCAACTCTCACCCGTTGATCGCCTCGCTACGGGCGGATACGGACTACATCGAGGAGCGTCCTCATCTGAGGATACCAGCGCCATGGCGCAAGCACAACTTGACAGGCGGCACACTCGCGGGTCCTGGAAAGATGACGGTACCGCCGTTTATTTGGTACAGGAAAGACGGGAAGGGCTATGTGCAAGTGACACACATCGGTACGGATCTCTGTGGGCACGTTGGAATCATCCATGGAGGATTCCTAGCCACCATGCTGGACGAGGGCCTAGCGAGATGCTGCTTTCCTGTGTTGCCCTACAACGTGGGCATGACCGCGAAGCTGGAGATTGACTACAAAGCGCCGGCATTGGCCGACCAGTACCTTGTTCTCCGGGCCGAGACAGTTAAGGTGGAAGGGAGGAAAGCATGGGTCGAGGGACATATTGAGACTCTGCCTACGGAGGAAGGCCAGAAACCTACGATTCTAGCCACAGCCAAGGCACTGTACATTTCTCCCCGGCAAGCTGCAGTACGTCGCAACTTCCTCTCGCTGGGTTACTTTCCTGACACTCCCCCCGACAATTCAACGGCAATGGGTGACTAACAACCAAACCAACAGACGATGGCCAAAATTTATTCTGCTAGTTAGAGCTCACGTCCACATGGGACTGGAGTAGCGATTCTTCGCTCGGCCTCGGGATCTTGCGGTACAGGGCGTTGTTTAAGTCCTTGGTCAGACACACATACTCGCCAAGGAGCCAGCAAAAGCCACTCGCCAGTTAACAAGCACGACAGGACTCGGACGAAGTGTTGCTGGGAAGTGGCTGGCATGTAGGTGGATATTGGTTTTCAAGGGAGTAGACGGGTCAAGCTGCGAGCATAGAGATAATAGGGATAGAGATAGAGCGAATAGACGCGTCAACACCCAAGCATCCCCTCTAACTTGGCGCACATGTGTCTTGGCTTCCTACCTATCTCATTCCTTTTGGGGCGTGGGCGGCCTGGCCTGGGAATCAGGCTCGGCAAGAAGACGACATGAAACTTCGTAGACATTTTACCTCAAGCTCAGAGTTCTCGGAGTCCAACGGCCGTGGGTAATCCGAAAGACAGAACACTGCACGTGGGGTGCGGGAAGGTTAGCGGGGGATCCACATCAGGATCTCAGAAAATGACGCCATCCGGCCGTGTGGGGCATTTTTGCTTCATGCCCCGCGCCGGATCGGAGCCCGGTCGAGTGGCATTGTTGTCCGGAAGCATGGCGGGAGCCATGTGTGAGCCCGGACACCGGCGCCCTCTGACCCCATGCCGGAACACCCCCATCTTCAACAAAACACACTAAAATTATATTTACTCAATCACCCACCCGCCCTCTCTTGTTCCTTCTCTTTCCCATAGTCCTTCTTTCTTGGGGTATCTTCTACTCTGTCAAGGAGGTATAAAACATCCCCCGCTACTTTTTTTTCTGCCTCTCAACTCGTGCTGGAAACACGTCCCTCTCTGCGCCTTCCAACGGCAGATATCACATTACAATGGCTACGTGAGTGTCCTCCGCTGGTACTACGCCACTTGAACAGGTTTCCGCAGTGTTTTCTTGTCCTATCCACATCATACATAAAATATCGGCGCAGCTGCACGGGGGAGGGGCAAGCGAGCGCAAGCCAGTTACGACTAACTTGACCAAAACACATCCAGCAATATTACCTGGCATCCTTCGCTCTCGCGCCATGAGCGCAACCAGCTGCGTGGCCAGAAGGGCTTTACCATCTGGTTCACTGGCCTTTCGGCCTCGGGCAAGTCGACTGTTGCTACTGCCCTCGAACAACACCTCCTCCACATGGGTCTCGCCGCGTACCGTCTTGATGGAGACAACGTGCGCTTCGGGCTGAACAAGGACTTGGGTTTCTCCGAGAAAGATCGGAATGAGAACATCCGCCGTATCGCAGAGGTTAGCATGATCCAGATGCACACACTCCCCACACTTCTCGGTCTTCCTCGATTAACCGGAGCCCAACCAGGTGGCCAAACTCTTTGCGGACTCCTCCACCATTGCCATCACATCCTTCATCTCCCCTTACCGGGCTGACCGGAAGATCGCCCGCGACCTGCATGCCACCGCCTCCCCTGCAGGTGATGACCCCCTGCCCTTCATTGAGGTTTTCGTCGATGTCCCTCTGGAGGTTGCAGAGAGCCGGGATCCCAAGGGCTTGTATAAGAAGGCACGGGCTGGGGAGATCAAGGAGTTCACCGGTATCTCGGCCCCGTACGAGGCCCCCGAGAACCCCGAGATCACCATCCGGACGGATCAGCTGAGCGTTGAGGATTGCGTGCGCAAGATTTCTGGTTACCTGGTTGAAAAGGGTCTGATAACCCAAACCCAGGAGACAAGATGAATACCATGGGCTTGAGACTGGGTGGTTCCTCGGCGTAGCGTTTTTTCTGGATATTGTTGTAGTGCCTCTGTACTGGAAAGAGCGAAAGGGTACGATTGAACTGGCTGGAGGATGGATTGGATTTGTTTCCCGACACTATATACCAGTTCCCAAGCATGGACAATGCACATTTGGAGTTCAAGACTCTAACGAAGTAACCGCTACAGCTGTTGGCATCAGCAGGGTTTATTTGTTACCATGACCGCTGCTTGCACCTCCAGTCTGATGCTTCCTGGAATCAAGATGCTTGCACTCCCTTCCAATGACAGATAATATGATCATGGGAGATCAATCTCGTAATACACATAGGCCGTATACTCGCCTCCCTCGGCGTCGCCAAGGCCAGCGGCAGCCATTTCGGATGTTATTGCTGCATCATCCTTGGTGACTCGCCCTTTCTTATCCCTACCAAAGGCGTTTCCACCGAGATAGGAATATGCCGAGTCAAGGGCCGTCCTGACCTTTTTAGCCTGCTTGGGGGTTGTCTAGGGGGGCGGTGTTAGCAGGTCTAAGGGGACAAGGGTGTTATACACTCGGAGAAAGGGGCAAGGGCTGGTCGAAACTCACTCTGACAAGGGCGCAGACAAACTCCAGGGGAAGACCATATCTCAGGACAGTCTCAACGAAGACTCGTAACGTTACGACGTGGGCCCAGATCATGACGGCCTCACTCCAACCCGTCCGGCCGAGCCTTAGGGCTTCACCCCAGACCTTTCGCTCCTCCTTGGTCACGCGGGCCAGCTCGCGCTCCTCCTCCTCCTTGCCGCCCTCAACATACTTGTATTGCCGTGGAGTCCATTTTTGCTCGCGACATTTCTGAAGGAACTCGGAGCTGGTTTTCTTGAAGGTTGTCACTGCGTATAGGGCAAACTCGTCATCCTGAGCAACTTGGACGGCGGACCTTGGGACAACCATAGGGGCGATCGTCTCGTAGCTGCGGAGGAAATCCTTCCGCGCGTTCAGCGGAACGACAATCAGGTGACTCTCCAGATACTCAGAATCCTGAACAAGTAGTTTTGGATCGACGATTGGGGTTAAGGACTTGGTGGACAGGTTCCCTCTGTTGCTCACAAGTCAGCGTTATTATCTGGCATAGGAACGTCAGAACCACTCAGGAAGACTTGCGTTTGTTTCCTTTGCAATGAGGCAAGCGTGCCTTTCACGCCGTTGTATTGGTTGAACTTGGCCTTGACATCGTTGTCAAGATTTTGGAGCTCTTTTCTCAGAGTGTCGATCAGTTCTCCGAGCGGTCGGTCGGCACGATATCGGACCTTGTTCCATTGGAAAGTGCGCAGATAGTGGTCCGTAGGTTCTGGGAACAGCGGGCAGTCAGACACATGAAACAAGATGGTGGACCAGTTGGTCAAGGCAAAAACCCACTATCATTAACGAGCTTCTGCTGACTGGCCTTGTCTTCATCGCCGTCCAAGATGGACCGGAGAGAATCTGACACCTTTGCGGCGGCTGCTTCGCACAGGGCGTTCAGCTTGGCGAGATCATCCGCATGCTGAACAAGGGCGTCCAGGGTCCCAATCTTGAACGATGGTATTGAGAATGGGAGGGTTTCTCCATTGTCCTTGCCGACGGTGGCAGCGAGCGACGTCAAGGGGTCATCGTCGAAGATGCGTAGAGGGAGTGAAACGAGAATGTACTGTGTCGGGCTCATGGTTGGTTGCTGGGCATGGCCGGGGCCCAGCCACAAGATTCCGCTGGTCCGCACACACGGGGCGAATACTTGATTCGGTGCTCGTCAGGACGCAACGCCGGGCACCAGAATTGAAGATTTGACCGCCGGGTTCGAAGATCGGCAGGAAAGGAATTTCCAGGGCGGCGCCTCGGACGCTTTGAGGACAATATGGCCGGCCCACCTCCAGAGACCAGGTTGGTGGTTGAGCAATTGGAAAGGAAAGATGGCTGGAACTGGAGCAGCGGGTAGAAGTCGAATGAGATGTCTCGCTACGGCCCTCGATCTGGAGCGGGATCAGGTTCCTGTCTGGGAGTAAGAGGACTTTTGTGGACATGGAACATGAGGTCAACGTTGGTGTCCAGGATGTTGCTGGGGGTCCACTTGTCGATGTCGACGGGGCGCGGCGGCCAAGCGGGGCACTGACCTGCGATGTCGCGCACGACTTGTGACGCACTACACAGTAATAATACGGAAGAAACGCGCCGCTAGACGGTATTATTACGCTGACATGGAGAGGACGAGGATCAGCCAGCGCCGTGAATGGTTGGTCGATTGCTGCATGGAATTGATCGTTGACCGAGCCTCCGTGCCACCAGTTACCAGAGTATGCGTGGACATATCTATCATCTTGACGACTGCTATCCGCATTAACATACGTCAAACCACCAGGTTGTCGCACTTATAGGTATTCTTCGCGACTGCTGTGTACATACATACACAGATGACAACCACAGCATGTTTTAGGCACGAAGATGCTTCGAACCCGGCACCTCTGCAACAAACATATACTGACGACACTGGGCTCCATGGCTTGACGAGACCAGATAACAAAAAGCCGTTACTGCCGTGCTGAGGCCAGTGATTGTGACACCAAAGCTTTAATTCTCCGTCGAATCGCAAGGCCACCCGAGCGAGGTGCTTACGGCCCGGGATCGGGCTGCGCGGGAATTGCCTCCTTACATCCACCACCTAAGTCGACCGAACCAGCGCGATCTGTCAATTGGCACTTTTGCGCTTTCTCTTCTCTGCCGACCTAGACCTGGAAGAGCCATGGCATTTATTCCTCGATGAAGCGCCTGCTGCAACGCAGGATCCCGACCGCCAATCCGTAGGTGGCCGCCTCGAGTTACTTGCCATTGTTGCTTACCCTTTTGAATCCTTGGTTTCCCATGGAGACCTCTCCCAGTAAGCCACACAAACATGCCTGCCTTATTTTGTCGGAGCAGCAGCTGACGTTGGACGCTTTAAACCAGCGCCTGCCTCAAAAGGCACCATGGCTCCTGTTTCAATCGCACTGATGCCGCCCCCATTTTCGTCATCTTCTCGGGGAGTTCAACTCGCGCGCCCGCCGAGTGCTGGGTCACTATCACCAACTGCACTACTGTCGACTCCCAGTCCTGGAGCCGGGCTCTCTTTCGGACCAGATTCCCAAGAAAGTTCGACTGCCCAATTCCGTGATGGCCGGATCCGAAATCCTGTGCCAAGCAAGCTGAAGGGGAAGACTGATGGCTCCAAGGGCAACTTCGCAGTTATGCTCATGAACGTCGGCGCATGTGAGCCAGGAGCTCGAGATGCTGAAGCAAGGAGAACCAGCGAGAGTACAGAGCTCGCTGCGAAACGCGCGACCGAGAACGGCTATGTATCTGCTCGGAGGAGTCGGGTTGTGTACCGACCGGACACTCCCTTGGCCAAGCCGGTGTCAACAGTTCTGCCGCCACAAACGACCCGGAGCACTCCTCTTAGCCCCGAAGAGACGAAAGCCGAGCAGACCCGCTTGTTGACTTTGCTCAAGAACCTGAACCCTGTTCTTGTTGTCGACCAGATTTGCAAGGCTCTGGCCTTTTTTGGAGGCGTCCCAGGGGCACCAGCTCCTCCGCCTGGAGGTTTCCCAGAAAGCGCGGAGGCAAATGGCCCAGGTAATCTTTTCGTCGGCTGGATTGCCGAGATCTTTCCAAGGCTCGGAGGAAACCCAGGACAAGAGGCTTCAGTCCCTCAGCATCATCTGGTTGCTCCACAACCACCCAAACGCAAGCGTGGCCGGCCCAAGGGCAGCAAATCGACCAAGGCGAGAAAGGACAAAGGGATCAAAAAGGGTCCGAAGAGAAGATCAGACGAACCTCCTGGAGGCAATGAGGCCGATGCCAGCATCACCCCCCTCCCGCAAGGCCCTGCTTCCCAATCGGAGCCGGCAGTCGCTTCCAGGCAACCGGCCGCTCCTGGATCTCTCACATTACCAGTAACCAATTGGGCCACAAGCGTGGCGAGCACGCCTGGTGCGCGGAAGAGAGGCCGCCCGAAGGGGTCACGAAACCGTCCCAAGCAGCCCTCCGCTATCACGTCCCATACACCCAGCGAACCGTCCCAGGCTGGAGGGCAGACAACGCAAAATTCACAACCTCCTGCACAAGTCCTACAACCCTCTCAGATAAGCCAGTCCGACCAGAGCACGAAAGAGTCGACGGGACAACCTTCTCCACCATTAGGCTCCTCGCGTCCCACAACGGCCGCTCAGTCCAGAGCTGGAACTAGAGTGGATGGCAGATTTGAAGCCGAACAACCATTGAAGATCAATGACTTTGGAGCTCCTGGATTGTTGGAGAAACAGTCAATTGACCACGCAGCTGACGCTGATGGTCCTTCTCCTCTTCAGGGTCAGCCACCTCGGCACTTCGGACAACAAACTCTGCAGCCTTTGAGAGGCCAAACAAGCATGCCGCCTTCTGTTCCAATGAATACCTCAACGCCCTCAGAAACACAAGGGAGGCCAGAGCAGAAGAGGAAATTGGCTGTGAACATAAGCCACCGCGTTCTCCCAAACATTCTCGTCCGCCAGGATGACTCTGTCACCCAACCAGACAAAGGCCCGGGATATCTGCTCCCAACTGCGTCTGAACCTCCATCGAAACGCCAAAAGAAAAGTTTGCATCAACGTAATCCTCCTGGGTCTGTTCCACCACGGAAAACATGTGCTTCCTTTGGCCCTGGATCAAGAAGCGTGGCGCCACCGATTTCTCGATCAACATCTGACTCTGGACAAGATCCAAGGCTTTCCACACTCCCAGGTCCCTCGGACGCAACAATGGTAGGCGGGCCAGCGTCGCCATCGGTGATCGTTGCTCGGCAGTCTCAGCCAGGAGCCCAGTCTCCCAGAGTGAGCGCCCCCAGACCGCAAGCCTATGATCGCCTCGACCAGCAAGTCGAAGTTGAGTCAGGGGCGTTGACTGTCCAGGCCGACGTTGGCGCGGAACAACCCAAGGATAATACGTTTCACCTACGGAACAAAATGCAACTGGACCCAAAACAACAACAATTGGGGCCGGGAATGCAACAAGATCAATCTGACTCACCCCTCACTGGCCATGGCCGCTCACCCAGCCAGAAACAGCAGAGGAGCACGCTTTTGCAAAAGGGAGAACTATCGGCTGCTGAACTGCAGACGAGGCCCCCTCAGGATGTTCCCAAAGACGATGCGGCTTCAAATTACACTCCTCAAAAGCAACAGCACCAACATCATTCACCGCCGCTGAGGGACGCTTCTTTGCGAACAGAGACCACACAGCAATCGCCGAAATCTCGATTTCCAGGGGTTCAGAATGCCCAAAACACGCAACTTGCCTTGGCGCAGCAATACTCCTCGAACGAGTTATCATACATTGCAAATCCACAACAATATGCGACCGGACAGCAAACCCTGGGCGCTCAGTCACGTTATACCCATAATCTTGCGGCAACTCATCCGTCACCACCGCCTGGTGTCGGGACAAAAAGCACATTCCAGATAGGCAATGAAGCGTATGCTGGCTCAGGGTCGACGTCGAATAACCATATATATAATCAGCATGGGCAGTTAGGCACTCACCAATTCAGAGCCCACCAGCCACGAGGCCTGACCCCAAGAACCCCATCCTTCGGCATGGGGCCTGTTGGACTACTTCAAAGGACTGTTGCCATCAGCCAAACGTCAGCACACACAGGTCATCACAGCCTGGCGAGCGTTCCGGCGCTCACTAGAAGTTCCCCATCTGAATGGACACTGTTCGACACATCACAATTGGATACATCTGGGCAACAGGGTGCGATGGGTTTGGCCGATACTGGATATGGCGCACGTGCTGGCGACAAACGAACAGCGCGGGCAGGGCCAACTTTCGCCGCCAATACTCTCGCGTCGTTTGATTCTCCTAACCTCGGTGAAGTAGAACGGTATTATGGGGTCGAGAAGAAGTGACGCTTTTGGGGGAAGTTGGAACCGCAGGAGTGGCTCCTCTGGCTGCACACCTACGTTTAGTGGATACAATAGAAACGTGAGAATTCAAGATGTGGCACCGAGTAGTCCACTGAATCCACATCATGAACAAGATGCCGAGTCCTCAGGTGACATTTTCTCATGCAGATACTGTGAAGTAGTACCTAGATTTCACCTAGTACCAACCCTTTGGAAGAGTATTTGATGACCAGCGTGGTTCAAGTGACTGGGTCGTGGAGATTTTTCCTCCGCCAGAGGATGAGGGTCTTTAAGAATTAAGGTGTCTCAGAAGTGCTTCGAAACATCTATGACGCCTCCACGAAAGGATCTTTTTCTACAGAGTCGCATTGCCCTGCCTGAACTAGGCACCTATGAAACGATGCATCTCGGCCTATACGCCAAGGTCCGCCCCATTGCCTCTCCTTTCCCCCCCAACAGAACAACAAGATCCTAGGCCTCGGGGCCCTCTGAGTACAAAATCACTATATCCATCCCAACCCTCTTGAACCTTCCACCATCCCATCCCTTCATCCAAACTAGCAGCCGCGTGAATACAAAAATAAAATAGATTAGAATGAGAGAAGGATACCCGTGCGCCCAGCTCGCCACGTGATCTCTGTCAAGAGACACATACATAGAACAAGTAGTATCGAAACGCCTGTAAATGCCATGTGCAACCCCCTGTTCTGAGACCGGACATAGGAAAAGAGGTAAAGACTTGACAAAGGATGGACCGGCTGCTCTAGCCGTGAAATAGAGGAAAAGGTGGAAAAGACAAACAAGAAGGAAATGCTGGTAACCGACGAGACGGTATGGACACTGATGGACATGGGCCTTCAGCGAGAGATAAAACAGAAACAATCGTCCACCAAAGGGACAGAACTGCTGGGCCAAGAACCCAAGGAGAAATGAACTATCATTCGACAGGGTCCTCGTCGATTGCGTCGAGGTTCGGTCGTATTGAGCCGGTGGCGACGGTGCCATACAGCCATTCATCCTCATCGTCCGCAACATGCTCGCTGATGAGGTCGGTAAATATCTGAGCATTTCGCCGGATGTCGGTCGGTCGCTCGACAATCTTTCGATCCAGGATCATAGCCTCGGCGGTCTCGACCCAAATCTTGCGTAATTCGGGGAGGTCCGAGAGGAGCATTCGGTACTCTTCCATCGACAATGGGCCCATGGGCATGCCTGCAGCCATGCTGGTACAGAACACCAAACTCTCTGGCTGCTTCCCCTGGGCAACGCTTGAGAGCCCTGGAGTACGGAACGCTGTGCCATTGTCGGAAACGTTCCCCTTCCCCAACGCTAGAGATGACTTTTTGCGTTTTAACCCGAGCATATTCCGTCGCTTTTTTGATTCGGGCTCGGCAACCTCGCGGGATATGGACGCATACCACGCGTCGACAGCGGCCCGGCGCGCATTGTAACCCTTGACTTCCCAAATCTTCTCCACCTCCCTAAGACCGCCGAGACAGAGAATGGCGACATGAACATGCTCAGGTGGTTTGTCGCGCAGGTACCCCCTCAACGACCGCTCAACGCGGCCCACATAAGTCGGGGGTCGGAGGCGCCTGTCAAAGGATGCCATGACCAACGGGAAAATCTCGTGGACTTGGTAGAGCGTCCGGTCGTCGTACATGCTCAGAATCTCGGCTTCGATAGGGTTGATCGTGTAAGGTGTCCTTGAAAGACCGTAGCCATGCTCTGCGATGTATTTTAGGTGAAGCTTCCGGTATGTTTCGAAGAAGTGGAAGACGGTGAAGACCATTGGGATGAGACGTCGGCGCATGCGCTCTCGTTGCGGTGCGAACTCCCTCTTCTTTTCCTCCGTGTTCCTAAAGAACATCTCTTTCGACACCCACTCGCAGATGAGGTACGACAGTTTTGCGGCCACGTGCAGCCGATGCCACAGACCACAAAGGTAGTGGAAATTCAAGGGTACGCCTTCCGGCGGCGGGTAAAGACGTTTGGCGTATACCGGAACATGATGATCAAGGTGATAACGGGCGATGGGGGTTTCGTTCAGGGATACGAAGGCGTGGAAGGACCTGGATGCTAACCTCAGGTTAAGGATGTCGGAGAGTGGGAGAGAAGCGATGATCTCGATTTGGAGTTCGTTCGGGAGCGCAGCAAAAAGTCGGTCAAAGGGGATAATACTAAAGAAAAACAGCACGGTCAGAAATTTGGGCTCATCGTGAACTGGGGAGCAGAATCGATCCTTACCTCCTCCTGTGACTTTCTGAGGAGGCCGACGAAGGTCGTGGCTCAGTGTGTTCGGCAGCAGCAGAAGCAGACGCGGAACCCTTGGAATGAAGTTTTGTTTTGAGGAAATTAAATCCCCTCCTCTCAGATCGTTTTTGGTCGTTCGACTTCGTGGGCGCTACTTCAACTTCTGTTAAGTTGGAGCCTCGGATGGGGAGGATGAATTTAGACTGAGGTAGGTTGGTCGAAGGAGCCGTGGCAGATTGAGCATTCGCCTGTGACTGATGGATCTTCTCCAGATACCGGTCAGAGCCGAACTCGGTCATGTGTAAAGGCTCCATGGCTGCGGTCTGAGAGGGGGGATGCAGCCCCCGGTTGGTCTAAGAGTAAACAGGCTGTTCTAGGGATCAACTGTGCATGCGGCGGAGGTTGATGAGATTTGTTGCCAGTTCTCTAGAATGGAAGCGTCGCCGAAGAAGACAGAGTTGAACTGTGAGCGACAGGGCCAGGTTGCGAATTGATCATGGTGGTGGGAGCATTGGTGTCCAACAGTTTGGTCGGCGAAGTCTCGGGCGCGAATGGGGAGCGTCGAGGGCAAACCCAACAACGATCGAGAAGCGTGAGTGAGTTGTCGAACTGGCGTGATGAAGGGAAGCGCCTTGTTGCGGTAGCGACGGCGAGAAATCGAAATGAAAGCGACAGCGAGTGGCAAGGAGGATGGCAGCGACGCCAGGCTAGGGAGCGACGATGAGGTTCGCGACTCGGGAAACTAGAGACGAAACAGGATGACAGCGGTCGAGAGGAAGCGTGTCAAGTATCACAAATCGAGGTTGGCGGAACGATCGGGTGCTGCAGCGCGTTCAGGAACACTCGGGACTCGAAGACTCGCAGCCGACTACGGTCGTGTTGGGCGACGGCGACGGCGACGGGATGTGGATGGGTTTCGAGAGAGGAAGAAGATGGCGACGACCGCAGGAAACAACGGAAAATCGACGGCACGAAGGGAGAAGACAGCTCGACAGGTTCCGATGAATTCGGGCTAGTTTGGGAAAAGGTGGGGGTAGTGATGGTCGTGGTGAAAATGAGGATTGTTTGCGCAGGTCGTGGAGATGTGTGTGGAGAGCAGAGGAAGAGGAGGGCGCAGACGCCGCCGGCAAGGGCCGAATTCGACCGATTGGGGCGGGCCGAAGAAGGGGAGGTTCGAAGTCGAACGTTGGTTCTCGGTATGAGTAGTTAGCGCTAGGTTAGATTGTAGGGCGAAAGGATGGGCGATGAGATTGCGGATCGCGGATGGGATGGACGGACGGAGCCCGGGGTCGAGAAAGCTAACGTGGGTGGTGGAGGAGGTTCCAGGTTGGATTGTCTGGAGATGGAGATTTGCCCGCGAGATGGGACACAACGGGCCACGGCGGTTTTGCCGGCGTAATAGTGGAGAGGGCGCTTGATCCGGGGTGTCTTGTCGCAAAATGCGATGCGCGGAGTGGAACACCAAGAAACGGCGCGGCGCCCCACCGTCTGCAGGGCAGGGTAGGGGAGTACCTTGCGGAGAGGCGGACCGACTACGGACGGCCGAGTACTGCGCTATCTTGAAGCCTGTCGGCGCATCTATGGAGCACCCCTGAAGGGTGACTTTGTCCCAATCGGGCCTGCTCAGAACCTGGAAGCTCAGGAAGGGTTCGGGCAGCGAGGGCGGGACCGGGCAGCGGGCAGCGGGCAGTGGTCAGAGGAGGGCATAGAAGGCTGGGTACTTTGCCGCGGTCGAGGCGAGATAGACCGGAGGGCAACAAGCTCCAAGTCAGCAGTGCAGAAATCGGCCTCAACGCGGCCACACTTGACTTTCTTTTTCCCCCAGCCTTAACAGACGCTCGGCGCATCGCGGTACTCCACCCGGAGCAGCTGGTCTTGGCTGCAGGCTTGCGCACGTCGCAATTTAGCCGGGACCAATAAAAAGAGGCAAAAACCACCGAGCATGGGGTGCATCCCACCGTGCGACAGTCGCGACAGCGGGCGAGGAGGGAGCGATGGAGGGTTGATGGAAGGTCGGGAAGGAACCTCAAGTCGGCCACCTACCTACAATCATGCTGTTAAGGAGGAGGACGCATCCCGTTTTCTGTTCCTCCAGGCTCTCTTGTAACACCAAGCGGCGCGCAAGAACCAGAGACACCGCGCTCCTCCTGTCTCGTCTCCATGACCGACAAGGCATGCACACGGACAAAGGCGAGATGCAAATGTTAGCCAGTTCGGCCGACTCATCAACGTCCTTCCGTGCGAAATGATGGCCTGGGTGGTACGAAACGTTTCGCAGACACCGCGGGACTGGGAGCGACAGAAGAATGCGGGAGGCTGGACTCCCCGGGATTTCCGCCAGAAACATTCCAACCGTGCGTTGCATCATTCTGTGCGTGTGTGCCTATGAGGAAGTGTGCCTACGGAGTACCTGCCTCGCAGGAGAAACAAGGCCCGCGACTTGAGGCGACGACGGATGGGATCAGTCTCAGGAAAAAAAAAAAAAAAAACCGCGGTGCCAAACACGTCGCCATGAGTGCAGCAGGTCCTGCGGCAGGGAGCGAAACAAGACCCCCGTCTGGTTGTGTGCTGAGTGGTGTACGCATACACAGCAATTACGAGGCTCGACGGAGACTGGACAGCAGAAACCGCTGTAACCGCGCAATCTTGTGAAGGGCCCTCTCGTTCGGCAGTTGGGTTCCAGTTGAGCATTACCAAACGGCCGCGCCGACAATGCAGGTGGGAGAGACATCCTCACACCTTCGGAGGTGATTGAACTGAGAGAATCACTCCCTCGCAACAAACACCAAGGAGTGCAGGTGATGTTGTCATCTGTACGTCTCTCATCCTCTTCACCGCCAACATCCTCATCAGCATCATCAACGGTGATAAGTACATACTTACCTGTTTGCCTGGCTGCGCCTGGTAGACGGGCCACCCCAAGACTCGCCGTTTATCGGGCCGGAAAAAAACACGTGAGCTCGGCGGATTGTCCCCAAGCAGACATGCGCAAAGGCATCTCCTTGTGCAGTAAGTACTGGGCCCGTCCATGGCCGGTTGATTTAGCCGTGTCGTGGGGAGGCTCGTCGCTGGGCTGTTGCGGCCTTACTCCGGCTGTTCTTTGTTACCCCCGTTCGTACCGTTTGTCAGGGTCGTCCAAGAACGGACACACTTCGGCAACCGTCAAGACAAGACGGACCGGACATGGTCCACGGACGGCACGCTCCCGACTGGCACCCGTGGGGATCGGTTTCTCTTGATAAAAGGACCTGTCGCCTTGTCTGTTGACACCCAGATGACTGGTATTGCTTTGCTTTTGGTCCACCGCATCACCGCGTCATCAACACAGATACTGCCGCTCCCTCTCCACTCGTTTGGACGTTGGCAGTCTTGCCTGGGTTTGTCGAGACCATGACGGGGTTATTGCATGGCTCGCCGGTTGGCCAGGGACCGAGAGATCGAGAAGTATTCGAGAGGGCAAGGTTGTCATGGCCAGCTGTGAGCATAGTCAGTGCGACGGCGTTCAAAAAAGCATAACATGAAACAAAGATCGGGTCTGACGACAACGACATGCTTATCGCAAGGGAGGAGAGTGGGCATGGGTGCCCATCCAGGCCCGGTCAGACCCGGACTGTCTCTATTCGTGGCACCGCCGCCGGGCCATGCCGGAATCCCTGTCAGAACCGGTCCGTTCGCTCCCCGACACATCACGGCCGGGACGGGAGGGGCCCCGGCCGGGTTCCGCCGAATCGTTGGACCGGACACCAGGCATAAACGGCGCTCACCCCAGACTGTTTAAGGAGATTCCACAGAATTTCATCGGCGAGTTGTGTTTCGTGTCTTGTCCGACACCTGGGGAACCGGCTTCGATGGCCGGTGCTGGGGCGCAGTGACGGACTGCTGCTTCCACCGATCTTCCCGAATCTCTTACAGATCCTTTGATTGTCGTTTCTTGCTGGTCATCTCGAAACATCGGACTGGTGATCTTCGGTGGACCATGCCGACAGTTCCGTGAATCCAAGCCACAATGGCACGCGGCATACGTGGTCATCCTAGCGGCTGAAGGAAGACGTGTCAAACATCATGTCAAAAGAGCATCGCATCCGCGTTTCTGGAAAGATGGGGAACGCGGGACGAACAAGCCTCCACTCCCCCCGTTGCCAAGCAGACCAAAGCAGACCAAGCAGCCTCTTCCCCCAGTTATTTATTTTTGGCAACATTCTGCATTGATGGCGCCCAGGGCCTCGACCAGTCACTGATCTTTTTCTTCCAAGCTTGGTGCGAGTGTGTGTCATCCTTTGCCCCTCCCAGCCCTTGAACATTGTGGTCACCATCGACAGAGAAACGAGAGGGTTGATGTTCCCAGAGGAGGATGTCTTGACATCGAATCTTTTAATGAAACATGGCGACCCATTATACGTATTTTCAGCCTACGTGAAAGACAAGAGTGTGGTACTGTACATATATACTATGGGTAGGTATCTACCTGGTTAGGTCAGTCCTGTGCCGCCACGCTAGCAATAGCTACAAGTCCGGTGCCATCAGCAGGCCCTGAATTTTCAGCGTTTGGTTGCGCTCACTTTCATACCATCACACGGGCCAATGTCACCGCGCTCGATTTCTATTGTTTGACTTCACGACCATGACTGGACTGGACTCGACATTTTGGCCAGGTTGTGACGGGATGGTTCTCTGGACATCTGGAGCCAAGACTCATCAGGTCTCCCCAATCGGAATATGCATGAATAGTAGTTCTCTTTTTCGGCTCGCTTTGTCCATGCCATGCTTCTTCCATGCTGTTCTCTCGCCTGGCCAGTCACAACCAGTGTGTGGTTCTTTTTGGCTGGTTGTCATCAAGGCTCCAAGGCGGCTGTCCCGACCGAGACCCGACCCCCGGCCTCGGCGGGGAAGAAAGCAACCTCTCTCGCGGGGTTATTCGCGAACCATTCAATGCCGCCCCCGTCACCATCCTTTGATGCTTGAAGGCCTTGGTTTCTTTTGGTATTCGATATCTACCACTCCCAGAGCAACCAAATACTACGGTTCGGCTCCTGGTGAGGCTCGCTTGTGTTGTCTCCAACGTTGCCGCCTCAGTTCCGGCTCACCACGTTGTTTGGCTGCGGCTTCACCCTTTTTCAACCATAATTTTGTCACTCGGGATTTGCCCTCAATCCTCAACCTCTCTATCTCCATCACGTCTCTCGGCCCGTTCTGCTCTCGAGTGGCATCGATCGTGCCATCGGCCCTCGGTCCGGCCTCCAGGCGAACTTCTTTGACGCGTGCGTGTCACGAAGGCTTCCTTAGGAAAAGCTGAGCTTGAGTCACCCTTGGTACACTTCCACAATCCCCAAAATTGGCGGCTCGAGCAGGCTTCGCTACCACGAACAACCCAGATCAATGGCATGTTGACGCTGACGTGTGA
Organism: Mycothermus thermophilus; assembly: GCF_041956435.1. NCBI lineage: Eukaryota > Fungi > Ascomycota > Sordariomycetes > Sordariales > Chaetomiaceae > Mycothermus > Mycothermus thermophilus. Next base: position 2,524,389 of record NW_027191428.1, read on the forward strand.
GAGCTGCTCGCAGCGGCCAAATTCTCGCGTTGCCTGAACCACAACCACCTCAAACCGCCTCCGGCCTCGTCTTTGCACGTGCCCGATTTCCATCTCCAGGGTCGAACATCTCCCTAGTCTCCTAACTCCAATACTCCTCCCCTGGCGCCTCCTTCGGCTGCCGTCACATCCTCCTCCGCAGTGTGGCCTCTCCGTATCACGTACAATGACGACCGTCGGCCAACCCTCGCATCTCCCCCCTGAGCCCCTCGAGCAACTGGACGTGGTGGTTGAAACGCCAACCTCACCATCCTCGGGCCTGGCGCGCTCCCGCTTCGAGTTCGAGACAGACAAACGGAACGAGGGTACCAAAATCTTGATGGTGGAGTGGGAAGTTCCACCACGAGATGGCGAAGAAGGCTCCAAAGGTGGTGATAGCATCCGAGATTGGGAGGTCACATGGGAGGGGAAAGGACCGGTTCTCCCAGTTAGGGATTTCGACTCGGAGGCCGGCGAGAGCTTACATCGCCTCTACTTCTTGTTGCCTCCCGGTGCTCCTATCCCGGCGCTCGTCAACATCACGCGCAAGGGCACCGACGGACAGGCGTCTGATGGAACAGCACACACGGTCTTGCGTACTCAACCGATGCCCGCCATTTTCCCCGCGGAACTGACCAGCAAGCAAGACGCCGGCCGCCGCGGCGTGCTCCATACTATGTGGGCGAAAAGGAGGCTGGCAGAGTTGCAAGCCGAAATCGAGGCCGAGATGAGAACAAACGGGGAGAGCGTCGGCCTTGAGATGGCCATCCAAGAACGGCAATGGGTGATTGACCACTTTGGACTCACGCCCGATCCGGAATCCAAACAGCCGTCCAAACTTCACATTCCCCAGAGCACGCCAGCCGCCCCGACAAGCCCAAGAAGCCCGGTTGGTGGGAGGCTGGGTGAGAAACTCAAGGGTCTCAAGCTCGCAACGAGCCCTGCAGAACTGGCTGCAGCAAGTCAAGGTGAGCCGGTCCCCAGCTCTCGTCGAGGTATTGGTGCAATTCTGACCATTCTCTTTCCCCAATAGCTGCTAGAGATGCCAAAGCTGCAAAGGCGGCTGCGTCGATTACTGCTATCTCGCCCCCGGCAACAGGTCAGGCACCACCTAGCGGGGGTATTGCCTCTCTCGACGCTATCGTGGGTAGCGGGACAGCTCCCGCAGGGAACGCCACCAAAACTGACGATCGAGAGGACGAGAATGAGGAGGGCTTGTTCGCCCTTCCAATGAGCCCACGTAGCCCCGAGATGAAGAAGAGTCCGTTCAGCATGCTATAGATACCTGATGTCACATGTAATACAAAGGATATATACCCAGGGCGCGCTCGGGGCTGTCGCCGGCACCCTAGTGACGCCAATTCTATCCATGATTTGGATGGCATAATAATTGGCCAACAGGCATCAAACGGACAATTGCGTGCATGGACATTACAGTATGGTGTTTTGTTTGGGTGCTAGAATGCATGGATATGTTGGTACTTCTCGAGAACTCGTAAAGAGTATGACAATGTTCATTATCGCCACCCTCCAACCCTCCCCTCATCCCACCTCTCTTTTCTCTCCCTCCGCAAATAATACAGCTTCTTAGCTTCTCTATACCTCCTCGCCCAGTCGGCAACCTCTCTCTCCGTCGCCAAGCCCCCGTCTCCTTCACCTTCTAGAAAACTCTCCTCCAACGCCTGGCAAACCGCTTCCTGCTCCGCCACGCCTTGGGCCAGGCGCTGATACAAGCTCGCTGGCGCGAAGGGAGCCAAGGCGTGATCCATGTCGGCCTGCTTGGCGCGCCACTGGCGCTCAAGGGCGTGGGTGGCGAGAAGTTGGGCCTGAGTGGTAGCGCGTTGGTGGGCGAGGCGGGCCTCAAGGTCGAGGAGCTGAGCGGCGCGGTCCATATTCTCGACGAGCGCTGCCTGTAGAGCGTCGTGAGACGCTTTGAGGGAGGGGTGGATGGTTTGAGGGGAGTGGGTTAATGCAGAGAGGAGGGCCGGATCGGAGAGGATATCGGAGAGGTCTTGCTTGCTGTTATTTACCCAGAAATGTCAGCGAATGTCAGTTATGGATTGAGGTTAAAGGTCGATATCTCGTCGAGACACTTACGACTTATCTTCCAGAAACTTGGGTAACCACTTGTCTCCCGGATCTTCGAGTTCCTGTCCAGACGGATTGGTCTGTCCCACGCCGGGCTGACTACCCAATTCTGCCACAGTAGAATCATGGAAGGGCGGGTGCCGCGGTGCTTCCCCGGTGGACGGTGTGCTTATGCGGCTGACGTCTTGAGATGCTGGTGGTTTTGGTGGCGGTACTGGCGGGGTATTCGAGTACATCTTGGTGTCCTGATTCTTCTGTTTTTCCTAGTGTATGAAAGCCTCTGTAATGCCCCTCGGTATTCGATCCACAAGTGGCTGAACCGAGGCCAAATTGCTCTTGCTTGGTTAGATGTGTGCTTTAGATGTATGTGATGTGTTTGGTGTTAGGATGAAATGGACCGGGATGCCTGACTTGTGAGACAATGCATGTAGTACTGTAAAACCTCCAAACAGGCAAACCCCCCCGCATGCACCTAGCTACCTAGCTACTCGCCCGTGGAGCTTCAGCATTTCCCCGCTGCGATACAGAAATTCAACCAACACCGGGCACCACTGGCCGGGATTGTGAAATCAGGACTGGCCTAAAGAGGATATTTACTGAAAATCCATTGACTTGCTGTGCTACAAACCTTATATACTCTGCGTTTCTTACATGACAGACACACAAGCCGTGGGGAGTCGGCAACACAACTTCTTAGACACTTTGTTGCATGTTCCCATACATGCACCTCATCAGTCTATCGTCGAGGATCAACACAGGGCAATAAATACCTCGTGCACTCCATTGCGAAGACATGCAAACAAGAATAAGGACAACGCTGTCTTTTTCCTTTCTCCTCTACCTATGCGCATATCCTTGAGGGGGAATAATATTGCGAGGAAAAACCACCCCCCAACGCATCTTCAATCTCTGACACGAAGCGCGGCAAAACCAGGTTCAACAACTCAACAACACATCCCAACTGGTTTATTAGGAATCCAGTTGAACATAGTTGGCGGGGAACAGGCCCGACGCTCCACCGTAGTGACCATACCACCAATCCTCGTCGGGAAACTCGAGGTTCGTGATGGTGGCACCCTCAGGGAAGCTGAGTTCTGTTGCAAAGTCATTAGTACCACATACTCGGAGGGAAAAACCAAGTGTTAGGGGTATCGGGGAAACCATACCATTGTCTTCAGCAGCCTCGTAGTCGAACAGGGCCGTGGCTGTTGGTCCAGTTGCTGCGGGGGCGGGGGCGGCGGCGGGAGGCGGCGGCGGAGGAGGAGCAGCCACTTCTTCCTCTGGCTCGTCCTCGACGAGCTCGACATAGTTGCTTGGGAAAAGACCAGTCTCGCCCTGGGCATTGGTGCCCATCCACCAATCCTCATCCACCATTTCAATGTTGGTGACATACTCACCCTCCCTGAGCTCAATCTCGTTGTCTTCTGCTTTCTCATAATCGTACTGGACCAGCGCCCTCTTGCCGCCACCTGAAGCTGGGGTGGGAGCAGCAGGTGGTTCGCGCTCGACCGTGCTGGCCACGCCAGCGCCGACGGCGGCGGCAGCGGCGACAGAGGCAACAGCAACAGCGGCAGCCGGCGTAGAAGAGACATGAGTCTCGCGCGGGGCCGGGGCCGGGGGCGGGGTCGGCTCCCTTGGAGGTTCTTGTGGAACGGGAGCTGGGCGCGGAGGGAGACTCTCCTTCACCGGCTCAGGCTCTGGAGCTGCACTCCGAGCCACAGGAACGGCAATCCGAACAGGAGACGGCTCGCGCTCCTCGTAATTCCGAGATGGAATCGAAGGCGGTTGCTCTTCTTCCGGCTCTTCCCGCGCTGGCGGCCGCGAAGACAGGCCAGGCAGAGCAAATCCACCTGCAGGGCGGCTCGCGGCGGGAGGCGGCGGAGGCGGTGCTGGTTCGTCCTCGTCGTGGGACGGCGCGGGCGGAGGGGAACGGACGGCCGCCCCCATCGGAGCCGCCTCCTTGAACCTGTCCCTCAGTGCCGAAACCCCGCCTCCCGTCGACACGGCCGGTTCGGGCTCTGGCTGGGCCTCGGTTTCGGAATGATCAGTTGCCCCCGTCTTCTGCTTCTCAACACCACCACGGCCAAAGTTGGTGGTTTGGACGGGGGCCCAGCTCTTGCCCGTGTAGCCGCTCTTCCACTCTCCGCCGCTCTTTTGGGCCGTGATCTGAGGAGTGATGGAAGGAGTTGTAGAGCTAGCAGGCGACGTGCCGCCCTGCTGCTTGGCTTTTTTCTCAGCCCAGAGCTGAGCGGGAGTCTTGCCACCCTGGTCCGCAAATGTACGGCTGGCAGCGCCAACCGGCGGTGGTGCCGGAACGGAGGGTGCACCGAAGCCGAGCCCAACCGGGGTTGGTGCCTTGGTCCCCGTGAAGGGCGCCGGGGTGAACTTCTTGGCCACCTTGGGCTTCGGGAGTTCGGTCAGCCGCTCGGACTGCGTGAAAGCGGCGCGGCGTTCGGCAAGGCTCTTGGGGGTTGAGTCCTCATCCTGTTCACTTGGGCGTTGGCTCCGTGCCCGGATCTCGGCAATATCTACCTTACCCACGGGTTCGTAGGTGCCTTTGACCACCGAGGGACGGTCATCCTGCTTTGCCTGGGCTCTAAGTGCAGCAATGTCAACTTTTCCGACGGGCTGGTAGCCGCCTTTGACAACGTCGCTCGGCCTGTCATCTTGCTTCGCAGTCACACTGGTTCGGGAATCGTCCCTGTTTTTCCGAAGGCTTTCAATATCCACCTTTGTGGGCTTGTACGCCGGAGCAACCTTTTCGAGCTCAGTCCGGGTGACAGGGGGTGCATCGGCGCCCCAACCGTCATCGTCGACGTTTGCCGGTTGCTTGGTGCGTACGGAAACGGTGGGAGTAAAGGAGCTGGCGGTCACCGAAGTGGTTGGCGTAAAAACGGGCTTGCTGGCTACGGGAGGAGGGGGAGCGGCTGCGGGGGCAGGGGCTGAGGTGGCTGCCGAATACTTGGCTCCGGAGGCATCGGCCACCTTCTGCATGATGTCCTCAGGGACAAGATCGGCCTCGGAGCGTGCCGTGATCTGAACATGGTAACCATGGAGGACCTTGGAGACGGCGGCCAGGTGGCTTGTGAAGTAGCCCTTGGTGCGCTCGGGCACACCACCGCCGCACCAGGCAATAAGGATGTTCTTGGGGAGACCAGTGTTGGGGTCCTTGACGCGGACAAAGGCGAACTGGATGCGGCCATCGTTGAATTCGTCGACGAGCTCGGAAAGTTCTCCATCTGTGGAAGTCGACGAGTCAGCAACGATGGCTAGGACAAACGTTGGGCAAGCATGAGGCGGGGTCGCCTTTGCAGAACTCACCACCGGTGCTTTCAACCTTGAGGATGCTCTCTTTGGCGCCGGTGTTCTGGAAGGCACTCAAAAGAGGTGCTTGAACTGTAAAGAGGGCCCATCGAGCTGCTGTCGGAGACGAGGATGAAACAGCGGGGCCGTTGATGACGCCCTGGTAGCTGCTCCTGATCGAGGGCCCGTTTATCGACAGATTTAGCGACGCCATTGCTGCGGGCGCTTTTTAGGATTGACAATGGGGGCAGAGATATGGAGAGAAACGACCTGGAATAACAATGGATAGTTAAGTCCGCTGGTGATCCCGAGAGGCGGCAACTGGTCCGGCCTTGCGGCTGTCTCGGGAAATGGAGGATGTCGTGGATGGATGACGACGACGGCGAGAAATAGGGAGGTACTTAGCCTCTGGCTGCCTTGAGGAGACGTCAAAGGAGGAAGAGGCTGTGCTGGCGTTGGCTGGCGCAGTTGAAGAGGAGCTCGGGGGTGAGGAGGGACCTGACCTGACGTGGGGTCCTGGAGGACGGAACCTGGCCCGGGGAAAGCTTGGCATCCACTTCCCCACTACAAATGAGATGGGAGACCCCTTTCCAGGTTTCTTTTTGCTGGGCCTGGGCTTCCAGGAACTTCAAGAGAAATACCGTCAGACAAACTTGGAATGGTAATACCAATATGACCGGGGAGTTGGTATGCTTTTTCAATGACCTTCCGGATGTGCAAGGAACGAGCTGTGGGGATTGACCTTTGCTGCGAAATGAGGTCTTGTGCAGTTCATTCAATGGGCAATCAAAGCTGGATGAAATTCGGATGGTCCGGGCGAGCTCCAAGTCATCCATGGATGAAAGAACGAGGGCAAGGCCTTCAAGACAATGGAAGCCCCGTCGCTGCGACAACGCCTCCATCAGCAAGATACCTAAGTATGACGGACACAGCATTGGATGAACACCGTAAGTATTGAACATGACTTCGATCAGGCAATCCAAAATCCAAAATTTCCATTTTCAATACATCAGCAATCCAAACAACACCCCAGGCAATCGGCACAGCATTCGCAACATTCGCAGGCCGCCTCGCACGCAGCACAGCAACATAACGCTGCTAAGCAGCCAGCCAGGCACCCACCTCCACCACCTTTCTCTTGTGGTGGATGTTGTTGGTAGTGCTGCGGCGGATACTGCATAGGAGCCTGGGGAGCATAGTGGGGAGCATAGTTCCCTCCTGCAGGAGGCACCGGGTGGGCGGGATAGGCCTGAGAGCATGTTCAGTACCACCGATCATAACCAAGATACCTAGCAACCCCACGGTACGACCTGTGAAGATTCTGTGAGTCCAGGGAGGATTGCAAGTCACTCACCGGTTGGGGGTATTGAGGATAGGCCGGATGTGATGCTGGTGCGGGAGCAAAGTTCGGTACTGGATTTGGTTGACCCGGAGCCGGGCCCGGGGCCGGAGCCGGAGTCGGAGCCGGAGGAACATCGGGCCCAAGCGGCGCTCCACTATAATACTCCTGAGCGGACATTGTGTTGTGTATGTGCCTAAGTAAGGTATGTCCCCCGCGGGCAATTTATGGGACGACACCAAGAGTCCTGAGAGTGGCGCCAAGAACCTCTCAGCGGCAGAAGCGTACTCGTGCCTGACGGACTGTTGGAGACAGGTGCTTTGATCAGTGTGGGAAACAATATCAACACAGTTCCCGACGAAAAGATCAACGAGCAATGGGCCTGTTTTGGGGGAGCGTGTTTCGGTTGACCCTGGTGGCAAGGTTGGGGTGAGAGACCGGTGGCGATGGCGGACGCGGTAGGTACTCGGTAGATGTTGATCCTTACAGCGGGAGGCGTAAAAGGTAGGTATCCGAGGTGATGAAGGGCCAATTTGAAGCTGACTACACTTCCAGTGTAATTGTTTGAGAGCCCGAGTCCAAGGTTTGTTTGATGTGAGCCGGGGACAACAATGTCGTGATTCGAGACCGCTCTTCCCTTCCCAGCCCCCAAATGCGACCGCCAGTCCACACGGTCTAATGCACAGTGTGTGTACCGTCTCTGCTCACCGGACACCTGACACTGGTGCCGGTCACCGGAAGATGCCGTGCGATGACGCAACCGGGCGCCGGCCAATCAAACCCCGGGCCGCCGACCACTCCCACGGTTGTCCCGCAATCGGCCGCGTCCTGGGTCAGGTACGTACCTATGGGAACTGTGCAGCGGGGCATGCCGCCCGCAACCAAATCCCATGGAGGGGCTTCCGCAACTGATGAAGACCATCCAACCATCCCGCCCCGACAATTATTTCCTCAACGCGAACTTGACCACGAACATCTGATCCCTCACCCTCACGCCGTCCACCCCGATATCAAGATCCTCGGCACAACCGCAAGTCGATTCTCCTATTTCCATCACTCACGGTCCAACGCACATCACACATCTGCATCGGCGAAAGCCTCCGAGCAAGCCACCATGTCCACTGTCCAAGAGATCACGAGTGTGGAGTCCTGGGAGCAGCACGTTTCGTCACTTGCGCCCTCTACCCTTCTTATCGCCTCATTCCATGCTCCATGGGCCGCTCCATGCGCACAGATGGCGACCGTTCTATCGACGCTGGCAAGCGAATACCCCGTCACCGACCCGTTGTCCACCTCCTGGGTGAAGATCAACGCCGAAGAGCTTTCAGACATCAGCGAGGCTTATAACGTAACTGCTGTTCCCTTCCTCGTTCTCATTCGAAACGGCCAGGTCCTTGAGACTGTTAGCGGAAGCAGTGCGACAAAGGTCCGGGAAGCCATCGAGAAGCATGCCAACAAGACAACGACGTCAGCCGCCGCGACAAACGGACCCGCCGCTACAACCACCAACCAAGGGGGTGAAGTTACAGCAGAAGAAGATCCGGCAAAGAAAAAGGAGGAGCTCTTCAAGCGCTTGGCTGAATTAGTCAAAGCGGCTCCGGTCATGTTGTTCATGAAGGGCACTCCGAGCGAGCCCAAGTGCGGTTTCTCGCGCCAAATTGTTGGCATCCTCCGCGAGCACTCTGTCAAGTATGGCTTTTTCAACATCCTCGCCGACGACGATGTCCGCCAGGGTCTGAAGGAATTTGCCGACTGGCCCACGTACCCACAGCTTTGGATCAACGGGGAGCTCGTGGGAGGACTAGATATTGTAAGTTTCGCCCTCCTCTTTGGCCTTGTCCTGTGTACTAACGGTCCACCAGGTCAAGGAGGAGCTGGAGAACAATCCAGACTTCCTCAAGCCATACAGCGTCAAGGCCAACGGTGACGCTGCTGCGGCTGCATCCTGAAACCCCTACCTGTACCTTCCATCCCGAGCTCACAGCACCATTGGAACACACATGGTTACCTGGGTTCATGTTTGACAGCGTTGTCCAATAGGACCTTCCGGATTGCCGACTGTGCTCCTATCCCAGTCCCGGGGAAGCCGAGAGAGAGGGTCACCGGCGACAATGACCTTCTGGGAAATCTGCCACAATACAGCACTTTCCGTCATGTCACACAGGCATCCTCCTGATGACTCACCTGTCAGGCCATCGACATATAGTTCTCTCGCTTCCTTTGTGCTCCTGTGGAAGTGGGCGTTGCCTGGTATCTGGAGGATGGGTTCCCTCGCATCCACCCCCTCATTTCCCCCCGGGATTTCTTTTGTACTTATTGTGCAATAGAGACACCAGTATTGGTCTGGGTTTTATCTTTCATCTATTCCATGAAAAGTTTTCCTGGTTTTCCCCGTAAGCCAGGTCCTGGTACAGCACCCGAGACAGGTGGCTTCGGGAGTCCAAAAATAGGGGACAGACATGCCATTAAGAGCAACGTGTTTGCGTGCAGTTCTGCGAGACACGACTACTTAAGAAATCCCAATCATTGGTAGGACTTGCCTGACGTCATGAACCCAGTTCCAATTCTTGAGCTTCTGGAGGCTCTGTTCCATTGCGCTCTGACAGTCCTGTATGCACATCCAACCTCTCCCCCACCCCTTGCTGCATTGCGCACCAGGCGGCCCCCACTACGCAATTCTCGACCCATGCACTGAGGTGCTCTGTAAGCCGCCTGGAAGGCGACTTGCCCCACCGCACCTCGTGCCGGGACGGTTCAGGTAGGTGTGTAGCAAATGCTCGGTCCGGATGAAGAGTTGCGTCAAACCCCTTCCAGGCTGCCATCCTCATCATCGTCAGATCCCCCTCCTACGTACCGCTTCCCGACCGAATTTTTCTATCGACGTATATACTCGTGCTTTGTTAGACGTGTCTTGGCCTTCTGGTTTTCAACGGGCGGGGCTGATCTATCGTTTTCCATCTTCCCCCGGATTTTGTCCATCCGTTGCCTCTCCACATCTACCGGGGCAGGTGAATGGTCCCAATCCAAACAGTACACGTCGAATTACCGTAATCTTCTCTGTCTTACGGCCTCATCGCCTCGACTTTCGCCCTTTCCTTGCTCCCGCAAGCGGGATATTCTTCCAAGGGCATCCGAGCTGTGCCGCCGGTTGGTTAGCCTGCCTGTTGACTTGTGCCGCTCTGAATCAGAAAGTGAGTATGACTGCAACATGACATCAAGGCGTCACCTCATATCTCCTCAGCATGGACGCCCGGTCTGCTTGGGTTGGCATAGTCCCCACATACTACGCTCATGATCAAGTCATTGCCCCGACATATTGGGCGCATCTAGTTGATGTCCCCCTGAATTCCAATCACTGACCCAGGACGTGGAGAGAGGTTGATGCTGATCGGTTTCAAAACGCACAGGGCGAATTGGCTGCCGTAAGAATATCATCACTGCCGCCATGACGCCAACGCCGCCTTCAACTACCGGCTCTTCAAACGCCAGCCGGTCCCCCGAACCCCAGTTTCGAGTTGTCCGAAAGCGAAACAGGATACCCTTGAGTTGCTACCCTTGTCGGACAAGAAAGTGAGTTGAACTCGTGTCTGTCCTGACTTGACCTGAGACGTTTAGCCAGCTAACTCTGTGTTTAGACTGTAAGAGCTTGACGAACATCGGCGGCTGCCGTGCCATCTTGACGGAGCTGGGCGGATGCTGACTTGGGCCCAGGAAGTGCGATAGGTCTCATCCATGCGGAAACTGTACTAGACGAGAGGGTCCAGACACACTCTCGTGTACCTATGCCACTCCGATTTCCCGGAGAAAACCCTCCAACCAAGACCCTAGCCCTGATGATATGCAAAACCGGATCGACAGGCTGGAAGGCCTCGTGCTCTCCCTCATGCATGGAGGAATCAACATCGAGGCCATCTCTCACGGTGCCTCATCCACCACGTCCTCCGGTGGCGCTGCGTCCAACACTTCGCCTTCTGGAGCCGACGGCAATGCCGCGGCAAAGTCCGATGGGCATGAAGAAGCCGACTTCGACGAAGACGAGAGCGAAGTTGACGAAGATCTTGCGAAATCGCTGGGTGTGCTCAAGGTCGATTCGGATCGGTCGAAGCAAGTCTACTTTGGTGACCAAAATTGGCACACCATACTGAAAGATATCGCCGAGGTGCGGAACTACTTTGCCACGCATAAGAATGACCTGGAGAAGAGCTACGAAAGGATCAAACAGTCAAAACACACCACATGCAAACAACCGCCCACTCTTCTGATGGGCGCCACGCCTGCAACTGAGGACGAGCTGCGCGCCAGACTGCCGCCGAAGTCGACCGTCATGGCCCTGTGTCAGAGATACTTCAGCTCCATGGACAACTCGGGTGTCCTGCTCCATGTTCCCACTTTTTACCAACAGCTACATGACCATTGGAATGATCCATCCCGAACACCCATCATGTGGCTAGCTCTGCTATATTCCGTCCTATCCCTCGCCATGTTGAGTTACCACAAGATCGGAGACGAGCCTCTCGAGTGGAAGGGCCGGGCCCTTGAACTCTCCAACGAATATCGACTGAGAACCGTACAATGTCTGATCGCTGGCGAGTATACGAAGGCGCCGCAGTACACAGTCGAGGCTATGGTGTTGTACGCCTGCTGCGAGTATTCGTCCCGCTGGGATGCGGATTCCAGCATCTGGGTGATTGTAGCAATGGTTGTCAGGATCGCACTGAGAATGGGCTATCACCGTGACGGCAAATGGTTCCCAAACCTCACACCGTTTGAAGCGGTATGTTCTCAGTTCTAAACCCCCCTCTCCCTCTTGCCACTGCTATTGGTCCCCGGGGCTTTCTTCTGACTGTGACTCCCCTCCTCATAGGAAATGAGGCGGCGAACATGGGCTGTTGTTACCATGTTGGACACCTTCTTCTCGCATCGAGTCTCGCTGCCCACCATGATTTCGGACGATGAGTGCGATACCGATCTACCACATAACCTTTATGACGAGGATTTTGGTCCACAAAGCAGCTCTCTCCCTCCAGACAGGCCCAACGCGGAGCCAACCCCTGTCAGCTATACCGTGGCAAAGGTCAAGCTGTGTCAACAGCTGCGTCAGGTCCTCCGCACGACTGGTCGGCTGAAGAATCAGGCTCACTATGATGAGATCCTTCGTCTTGACGCCGGTCTGCGTGACATTAAAGCCGGGTTGCCACCCCATCTCAGGCTGCAACCTCTTGACCAGTCCCAAGCCGCCCCGACCATGATTATGGCGCAGTTCAACTTGGACATTCTTTACCTCAAAATCATGTGTATGCTGCATCGGAAGTACATGTGTCGCGGGAGACACAATCCCCGATATGCCCACTCGCGGCGCAGCGCCATCGAAGCGTCAATGGAGATGTTGCGGCATCTTGCAAACATCTATCGAGAATCGATGCCGAACGGACGCCTCCACTCCATCAGATATTTCTTCACCAACGTCGCAACGAAGGACTTCCTTCTTCCTGCGATGCTTGTCCTGCTAACCCTACACTTCGACAGCACCGACAAAGCGGCCCAGGGGCAACAACAAGATTCCCAGGCCACGCATTTCTGGACTCGGGAACAGCGCCGAGAAATGTTCAGCAGGCTTGAACTCACGAGGGATATTTGGAAAGGTCTGGCGGATAGCTCCATAGATGCTCTGAAGGCTTCCAATATCCTCGACATCATGCTCGCCAAGATGAAGGGCTCGGAGAATCCCGACGCGGCGATCAAGAGCTCACCCGAAAGCTCCGGCCACGAACGGAATTTCACAAACTTGGGCTCCAACACTACATGCTCATCGGCTTTGCCGCCTCCCATCTCGTCTGGAACCGCAGCATCGCTGTCCGGACCAGTATCTTTGTTCGACGGGCCTGAGGTCCCTACGGACTTTCCCTCCGTCGGCGTGAACTTAGAGCCAACGGCAAATGGAGGCGGACAGGCCGCTGAGGCCATCGCGGGTGGTATTTCCGGGTTGGAGTTTTCCAACCCTGTGCTGAACTTGGGAAGTGGGCAGTCACCCCTGAACATCCTCGATAGCATGGGGGTTGGTAATATGGACTTACCCGGAAGTTTTGATTGGGTAAGAAACGCCACCAGACACGGTCAACCATCGCGGGTCATACTAACCGGATCACCTTAGGAATCGCTCGAGAATTATGCTCAGACTGCCAATTGGGGTGGAGAATCTCTTCAATTCTTCCCTGGACAGGCAGATTTCGTGTATGATACGGGTGTGCAGGACGGGGCTCAGTACACTTACGGAATCGATTTGACTGGCACAAATTGAATGTCGGTCTGGTGGTCGCGGGCGTTGGGGAAAGTTCATATCCCCGATATGGGACGGATATGGCTGGGTCAAGACGTGTTGGGTTTAGGACAGATGAAAATGCCTAGGAATTTCGGGTTGGCGGAGTTGCTTCTTGCACTTGGATTTGGGTTTCGTAATCTCCGCATGGTTGTGAGAATCCAGCGCCTCTCTTCTCTACTGCGTCCTTCTCACCCTTCCTCTCTCATCTGACAGCCGACGGCCTGAGGAGACAATAGTTTATTCTATCCCTTTGTACTCACATGTGACGCTCCGTGTGGTCCGTTTCCGTGCTTTGCGCCGAGTGCCATACTTAGCCACCCTACTCACTTCAAACACTCCCAGCACTCGCTAGCACATTCGGCCCTTCTGTAGCTGTAGCCGCAACACTCTGGGGCCCCAGTCCGGCATTTGAGCCCCTGGACGGGCACGCAGTGTGGGGTGCGGGGGAGGCGATTGAGCACCGCCGGCGGTGTTACATTGCTTCTTTAGGAAGCCTCCGTGTCCATGATGAGGCACCTCCGGGCTTGGAGTCCCCGCCCGGATGCCCGGCATGCGAACGTAAGACTGGTGTTGTTGTCGGACGGCCCGATTTGGATGAGGGGAGCAGTCAGTTTTGCTATGAGAGTGCCAAGTTCTGCAGTAGGTTTGTGATGTGAATAACGTCGCAGCCTTAGCAGCTGACTGTGAGAAATGGAAGGACTTTGTGGATGATGCTAACACATCTACGTCCATCAACCTGCCCGCTCGGGGAGGTGAGATATAAGCCCAGTATTCCTATCGCGCAGTGTTGGAAAATACTTGCGACTCGCGAAATACAACGAGCCTATGGGGCCAGGACAATGAGAAACCTTCGACATATCCTGCACCACAGCCTCCTCCTCCTTCCAGGGGCTACAGCTCTCTCGGCCGAGGAGTGGAGGAAGCAGTCTATTTACCAAGTTGTTACTGATCGGTTCGCTCGGACTGATCTCTCGACGACGGCAGCCTGTCGGACAGCTGACCAAATATACTGTGGTGGAACATGGCGCGGCCTGATATCGAAACTCGACTACATTCAGGGCATGGGCTTCACCAGCGTATGGATTTCCCCCGTCGTGAAGCAGATCGACGGGTACTCTCCCAGCCACGGGTAGGTGGAGGTCACGATATCAAATATCTGTAAGCATCGTTAACCAGCCTTAGTGCCGGGTACCATGGATATTGGGCCCAAGACATCTGGTCTCTGAACCCGGCGTTCGGGACGGAACAGGACTTAATAGACCTCTCTCAAGCACTTCACTCTCGGGGAATGGTGAGACCATTGGCCTTGCTGATAGATGAGACTTAGGCTTGTCTCTAACTCCAGAGCTGATGTTAGTTCCTCATGCTCGATGTCGTCACAAACCACATGGGCTATATGGGCTGCAGCTCTTGTGTTGATTACAGCCAATTTAACCCCTTCTCATCAGTGTGTCCCCCCGTCTCGGTTGTATGATTCAAAAGAGATCATCGGCTAAGCAGAGCGGCAGTCTTCATATTTCCACTCGCCCTGCACTATCGACTACAACAACCAGACTTCAGTGGAGATGTAGGTCGCTATCACCTGGAAGGACTGGACGTGGCTTAGTTGCAGCCATCTTTGCAATGAATGACTAACAAAATTCCAAGATGCTGGCAAGGGAGCACCACCATTGTCAGGTATGGAAGAGCATCAGGCCCCGTCCCTCTCCTCTGTCCACATCAGGGGTTATGTCAAAGAAACGCGCTGACGAGCATGTGCACAGCCTTCCAGACCTACGGACTGAGGAGTAAGCAATGTCAGCTAGTCTTCAGACTCTTGGATCCGTCTACTGACTCGAATCCCATGCGATCAGCTCGTTTGTAAGGAACACCTGGAACCAATGGATATCACACATCGTCTCAAAATATTCGGTGTAAGGCAGTCCCAGATCTCATCGATAAGCACTGAGTGGTTGCCTAACTCCTGACTTTGAGCCAGAGACGGGTTGAGAGTGGATAGTGCGAAACACGTTGAAACGTCCTTTTGGCCTGGCTTCTCAACCGCCGCGGGTGTCTTTATACTCGGCGAGATATATCACGGCGACCCGGCATACCTGGCTCCTTACCAGCAGCACATGGACGGCGTGCTAGACTATGCCACGTAAGTGTCACTCATATCCATGGACAGATGGCCTGTGTCCTGACACCGGAACAGTTATTATTGGGCCAAGAGGGCTTTCCAGTCTCCGAACAACACGCTGGGCGAGCTCGTCGGTGGCCTCAATACCATGAGGAACGTGGCTCGAGATCTCAGTCTATATGGATCATTCCTCGAGAACCACGATGTTGAGCGTTTTGCGTCCTTGACTCAAGACAAAGCGCTCATCAAAAACGTAAGCCTGGACTCCGATCCTTGTTCTTTCGCACCCAGTTGTTGAGTCTGGTGCTCACGATATCATTGGCGTGGCAGGCAATTGCGTTTACCATTCTCAAAGACGGTATGTGAATACCGATACTCCCTGAAATTGCCTGACGCAGCTCACCGTTTGATCAGGAATTCCTATTGTGTATCAAGGTCAAGAACAGCTCTATTCTGGTACAGGAATTCCAAGCAATCGAGAAGCCCTCTGGCTGTCTGGATACCAAACGGACTCTGAACTCTATACATGGATATCGAAGCTGAATAAGATCCGATCTCGGGCCATCTCTGAGGACAGCAGACACGTCACTTATATCAGCCAAACGATATACTCCGATGACCATACCATCGCCATTCGAAAGGGGCACTCGGGATATCAGTTGGTCAGCATCTTCACCAACATTGGATCCTCGAAATCAACGACGATTACGCTCACTTCTTCGGCTACGGGATTTGGGCACAACGAAGTCTTGGTAGATGTCATAGGATGTGTCTTGTTCACCGCAGATTCAAGGGGTGGACTAGTTGTTGGTCTCTTCAACGGGTTACCAAGGGTGTTGTACCCTAGAAGCCGTCTCCTCAGGAGTGGCATCTGCCCCGAGTTAACCGACACAGTTACCACAAAGACCGAAGCACCTGGAACAACGATCTCGACAGCGACATCGAGCTCGACAATAGGTGAGCGCGCTTGTGTCAACTTCGGTACCAACGCTGGTCATGACTAACAGATACTTCAGCCACAGCAACCTGCACGATGACGAGTGTGGCCGTTACTTTGAACGTCCTTGCCACTACTAGTTGGGGCGAGACTATCAAGGTGTACGTTCTTGGAGCTCAGGGTTGAAGGAATTATTGATACTGACGAGGAGGCGAACAGGGTTGGCAACACTCCAGAACTTGGGAGCTGGAGTCCAGGCAGTGCTGTTACCCTTGGTGCATCGCAGTACATACCAAGCAACCCGCTCTGGTCTGGCACAATCAAGCTTCCTCCAGGAGTGGTGGTTCAGTACAAGTTTATTCGGGTTGGTTCTTCGGGGACGGTTACCTGGGAGTCGGATCCAAATCGTACACTCAACGTCCCTTGTGCTGCTACAACAATCAGCCATACGTGGAGATAGTAACAACTGACAAGCGCCTTGCTTCCTCGCTTTGAGGTTTACATCACTGGTAGTGTATTGAGGATTGGTATTGTATGGGAGGTAAACTGGCCGCAGTTTCCTGGCCCTGCTCGTCGGTATGCACTTCAAGGGTGTCTGATGCTTGCGATGTAGTCTGGGAAGCACAGTGAGAGTTTGCTCCCATCTCAAAAATGAGTAGCATCTATGGGAAAGAGAAGCCTAGATGCCAAAAGCCGTCTTTGCCCTGAGCCAATACGTCATGCGCTCCTCATTCGCGCCATCGACACCAACACATCCATTGTAGGCCATCCATCCATCATCTGTGCCCGTCCGGAGAGAAGCACGCACATCGGCGGTGCACTTCTTCTTGAGAAACCAAGCCGCAGAGCCGAAGTTGAACTTGTCTGGCATCACCATGGCGAGAACTTCGTTGGGGGACTTGCCCTGGACCTGTTTCGCACCGAAGAGGTCTGTGGCATACTCGAGGACAAACTGTGGAGTGGAGAGTATGGGGATTAGCAAGAAGTTTCCTGGAAAAACAAAATCCTGTGGGGTGTTTAGACACCAAGGATCCTCCGGTAGTCTCACCTCGAACATCATCATATTTGCCGTGCCCTGGCCAGGCCTGCCAGGGTAGACGTTATGTTTGTATTTTAACTCCACACTTTCGAGGGCCATGAGAGCAACAGTGGCGGCACACTCCGCCTTGCTGAGACTTTCACAGGACCTCTTGATGAAGGGAGCAGCTTGGCAGGCTGTCCGGCATTCGTCTGGGAAGGCTGCCCCGTCACACGATGTCGAGTTGGGCATGACGTCCCTGATCGCCTGTGCCCAAGACCGTGGCAGATGGCTCACATCACCAGTGACCTGCTTGGCCGTCAGTGACCCAGAAAATGCGAGTCCTGGGAGGACAATTGTCGAGAGATGATGAAGACGCATGATGACGATGCAGACGATAGCGCGATAGTCGACGTAGGGTTTCTCGAGACTGTTCTTGAAGTAGGCAGTTGTAGGTCAAGTTGACAGCTCATTGGTAAGCCAAACCACGAAGGGAGTTTGGTGTCAGAGTGGTTTTCAACCAGTTTGAGTATGGGGCGAAGGGTTTCCACGGGTCCACGCTTTTCGATGACCAGAGCATAACAACAAAGAACACAAGTACCTCGCATCGACCACGGCCTCTCCCTTGAGGTGGTCCATACCGTAAGCCACAGCTACCATGACAGCGGTAATGTCGGCTACTTCGGCTTCCCATGACATAGAAACTCGTCTGCATTGTGTGACATGACGTTCCAGGTGCAAACCATCAATATGGACCACTTCCACGCCTATTCATTTGACCCAGGCGGTCATCAATGAGCTTAAGGGCATGACAGGAACATGACTCTCATCCACTCTCGTGGGGGACTAGTTAGACGGGTTGAGGCGGTTTTAATGGGCGCGGTTATCCGTTTTGGAGCTACTTGAAAGGGTGACACTATATAAGACGGTCAAGGATGGCAGTGCAGATAAACTTGACAGTCCCCAGACCATTTCTAACAGTAGGAATATCACATTCCCTCATACAAATACCAGTACACGAACTGAACAGATACGTGTAGTATTTTGAGCTAGAAACCATATGAACCCCCCTTTCCGCATCAGGACTCACCATGAACATTGGACAGTCAAAGGCATGTGAAGTTGTACAGAGTTCCCGTCGCTAGCCATCCACCCTCGCTGTCAAGACAATAAACAACAGTCAACACCTCGTGAATGACCTGATTCCCCCACTACTGATCATGCCACGAACAAGCAATCTTCGATCAGAAGCTGATTGCTTCCTTTAAAACCCCGCCGCTCGCCTGTCTTCCAGCTCCGAACACGGGTAAGATTCTCCGTACTCATCCGCGACAAGCAGCTTCATCATGTTGTCTTGAACTGTCCACCTGGTTACACACGTTCCTGACAACCGGGCTTCGAATGGTAGGAAGGTGCGTGGTCCATCGTAGTCCAAGTTCGGTGGTCCGGTAGTGCAGATCCGGGTCATCTGGCCCATCATGGCCGAAGGCCACTCGATTTGGGTTATTGGAGGGGAATATGTTTATAGAGGTTAGCAAGCTGCAGGATTCGGTGTTTTGCTCAATTCAGCAGCCTGGGATTGTTCCAGGTAGGACTCCAGTGCTGCCATTATGTCAGATCCTTTGTCGGTTTTCCCTGAACTCCTAACGCTGTCCACCTGTTGTGTTCGGCGGCCATTCGTCTGCCCAGATGTCCCATGCTGAGTGGCCACGTTTTCTTCGTCCCCTGGGTGATTCGAAGATTCGCCACGTCGATGCTTCATCTCCTGGTTCATTTGCGAAGCTCTTCCATCAAGTCCAACATTGTTGGCCTTGGTCCTAGGCAGCCTTGGAGGCACATGAGCGCTTTGCTCTTCTCCATGCCTGCCCCGACTTGCTGCTGCATCATTGGCTTGATGAGTTGTATGTCTGTGAGACGACCCATGGCCAGAGAATAAATCGCGTCTCTGGTCACCATGAGTTGGAAGAGGTCCGGGAAACGTAGCCGGGGGGGAAACTCTCTGGACGTCAGGTTGACCCCCCGAGCTCCCTGGAAGTTCGGAATGTTGATAGCTTCGTTGCTGGGGTTGAAGCCACGTGTGGCCTCCCACAGGTTGCACAGCTAGAGGGGCGTACGGTCCGGATATCGATGGAGGCGGATAGGCAGGATAATGAGTGGGCGGGGGAGGATAAGGTGGTTGCGGCTCATAGCCGGCATGCGGCACATAAAATGGAGGAGTTGGAGGTGGGTGTGGATAAAGGGGTGGCGGCTGCGCTGGATAATAGCCATTGTAAGTTGGGGGAGGATACCCATATCCCGTGTTGGGTTGTGGGTACAAGCCTGTTGTCGGCATCGGATCAGCCGCCATCGCAGGGTAGGAGTGGCTGGCTGGGTAAGGTGGCCCAACGTTGGAACCCGAATTGGCCGAGGGGATTGTCGACCGCAACGGCTTCGGAGGCGCAAGCCTTGTTGCGCTGAAGGGCAGTTGCTCGGGCCACTCGGCCCTCCAATGCACAATAATGTTCCCTAGGCTGAGAGCATTGGTGTGCTTGGCCGCATAATGCTGGATTGCGCTTTCGAAGGCAAACGCCTTGTGAGGACCCTCGCACGCGCTGCAAAAGAAGAGCTCCTTGACAATAGACTTTTCAAAGAGCGGCTTGATCTTGGTGTCAAAGATCCACTTCATGTTTTCGAGTGTGAGCTTCTGGGTAAAGGGCCCTTCAGGAGGATCTTGAATGGGGCGTCTGCCCATGGCTTTGGCTTTAGCTGCCTCGTCGGCGACGTGTGCATAGAACCGTTTCCGGACATGAGTCAGGGAGTTAATGGCGAAGAGCGCGCAGTTCTCCCTTGTCGGGTTCTTGACCTTGGGCCAGCGGGCCTGGACAGTCTCATCTGCAAAGCCGGCGATCTTGGCCCTGAGAGGACCTTGAACTTGCTCCCATTCCTTGTCGATGCGGTCTCGAGCTTCCTTCTTAGCAGAGAGTGTCGGCTCAAGGAACCGCCTTCCTGGTAGCTCTTGTTCGCCGCGCCGAGGGTCATTGGGATCCTGAGCTCTCAAGGTAGCTGGTTCGCTGTGTGCGCTTTGCTGGGGAAGAGACGGAGGCATGGGAAAGCCTCCAGTTTTCGGCGCAGTCTGTGGGTGGAGTTCAGGGGCAGGAGGTAAGGCCTCGAATGCACTGGTCGGAAGGCCGGGTGTCGAAATATCGTGCTTGTTTTCCATCCCTGGGTGTAGCATGGTACGCATCTTGTAGATGCCGCCGGTTGACTCCCATTTCTCCCACTTCCACGACTCCTGCTTGTGCTCCTTACCGCGGCCTGCAAGCCCTTTTAGCCACTCGCTCAATGTTCCTTCGCCCATTTTGAAGACCTCATGAAACTCTGCTTCGAGAGCTTCAACATCGGACTTCAGAAACAGCTTTGTGGCCCGTGAGGCAGCATCTGAAAGTCCATTCTCGAAGGCTGTGGCCGAGAACACATTACGGTCTGGCGTGAGGTAGATGTAAGGAAGAGCAGGTATGATTGCCGAGGGAATAGATGGTAATATTTGTAAATCGAGTTCCTGATTAACGCTTGTTAGGGAACCCCAACAACGAAATTTTCACGAGTCACTTACCTTGTAGGTCACTTTGACAAGACACTGGGCACATAAACGGCACCCAAAGGTCCAAATAGTGACCACACCATCATCTCCGGGCCCCGGATGCTGAGGATCCGGAAAGGACTGCGGTGGCTGTCTGGGAGGCTTTCCACACTCCTGACAAGTTGCCGGACATGCGAGACGCCACATGTCAACTTCGCTCTTTGACCGGAGCGGAGCTGGCATCTGCGGCCAAAAGAGTCGACGCGATGCTTGCCAGATGGCATTGGGTCTCATAGGGCGGAGAAGCCCATGGCGAGAAGGGGATTCGGGTTCTCCCGAGAAAGGAGATGCTGGATCAAGAAACCGATTGAACCGTTTGTTGACGGCCAGGAGATTCCCCAGAGACCTGGGAGGACAAAAAGTGAAGATATGATGCCAGACCTCCGGGGCCAGGTGAGATGGGTCAGACACATGGGGATGGATTCCCGGATCATCCTGGGTTAGCTTGACTTTCTTGTTGACCCCGTGGAGTGGCGGAGGGCCTGGTGATTGCTGCCCTTGATCGGAGAGGTTGGGGCCATTGTCGGCATCGGCGGGCGATTTGCGCTTCTTGTCAAGACTCATCGAATCCTTGCCTGCCCCGGGGTTGCTGAAGCTTCCATTCTGTGATGTGGTAGATAACCCTCCCTGGGGTTTGCCGTCGCCGGCTGGCTCATGGGACTCGGTCATGGTGGCAGACAGTCAGTCGGCCATGCGATGCATCTCTGATACTTGGACAAGGTGATGCAAACAGAATGGCGCTGGAAGCCAGCTGGCAAAAATTCGAACCTCGCAGCGGCGAGATGGAGCAATTGGATGCCACTTGTCAAATGAAAACGGTTGAAGATGCGATCGGATGACGGATCCAGAAGGAACCTCAGCTGCAATCGACCCTGATACCCGATTAAGCTTTTATGCCCCAGCGGCACTGGTGCAGCAGACCCGGGCAGTCCCGCCAAACGTTCAACGCGTTAGATTGGACGTGACCGTGGCAGATGCGGTGTGATGGTTAGAAAAATAATTGTGAGATCCCAGGCTGGCCGATCAAGATACTGCCAGCCAACCAAAGAGCGGCTGCGAAGAAATCGGATGGCACAACCGGATACCTGAGGTATCTGCTGGCAGGTTCACCGATAAGAGTGTTGTCCTCGTATATAATAGAGGTGAACTACACGAGGGGACGGGACCCGGAGGGACAAGACACGTACGCGAAGTTATCGCGGACTTAGCAGGGCATGAAAGTTTGTGGCCCTACAGCGTACGAGGACCCTCTTGGTTCATGCCGGTTTGACATCGGCGGCGGGCAGTGGGGCGAACTGGACTCGGATTATGTAAGCAATGATTGCTTGTGTTTGTACTACCTACAGGACACCGATGAGAGCAACACAAAAGCCACCCATTGACAACCCCCCCATTTGTATCGTGTCTTGAACATGTCTAGGGGGCGTTCGTTTCTTCATCCACACGCCTATGGGCTTGATGTCATCATGATGATACATGTCTTCAGAGACGTCAAAATGCCTGCCCAACTTCCGAAGAAACAATCCTGAAAACCAGAAAAACAGCCCAAACTCCATCGACTTGCACCGCCCCATATACAATATCTTTTTTACCTTTTTTGTGTTTCCACCGAGAGAACCATTGAAGCAGAGCGAGCAGCATGTATGGTAGGTAGAGTATACCGCTGCTCACACAACCTCACCGATAATCTTGGCCGCCTCGCGATATGTCTGGAGCAGCTTCTCACACTTCTCGCGCTCCTTCTTGACGGTATCGTCTTCATACAGGAGCTCCTCGAAGAGAGACTCTTTGTACAGCTCGCTGACGAGACGGTTCTGGACAACTTCCTTGCAGTGGTTGACCAGCAGGTGCATGATGGCCTTGGGAACCTGGTCGGCAATGGTTTCCCGGACAATGTTGAAATAGGAGCTGATAAGGGCACGAATGAGCTCCGTCTCCATGGCCTCGCGATCCGTCATGGCGGGCTCTCCATTGGTGAGCTGGAAGAAAAAGTTAGCCGTTTGCAACATGAACATCCAAATGTTTCAACGTACCAGGTCATCACCCTTGGCGATCCCATCATCAGGGCGGACAGGCTGAATGGGCGACTTGAGTGCCTTCTCTTCTGGCCGCCGCATGCTCTGGCTGAATGTTGGCTCGACCGATTGGTTCACGTGGCGGTTGATGGCGGGATTCGACGGCGCAGCACCCGGTCCCATAGCACCGTCTTTTCCAAAGAAGTAATTAAGGAACGAGTCCTTGGCGTTGCCCAGGGCTTGTCCGTTGAACCGAGACGGGGATCCAGGGCGGCCACCGTTGAGGGCCGCAGCAAGTCCGCTGGGCGTGCTGTCGCGGACAGCAGGCGACATGCTCCGTCCTCCCTTGACTGGGAATTTCCGCACCGAGGCTGTCTCGAACTTGTCGTCATCGTCATCGTCCGCAGCCGGTGTCTCCGTCCCATTTGTCGTGGCCCCAAGCTCCTTCAGCCGCCGGCGCTCACGCCGCTCGCGCTCCTCCTGGATCAGCCGCTTCCGTTCACGCTCCTGCTTGCTGCTCACGACCTGGCTCATGGCAGCGGCTGCACCGAGGAAGTTAGGATGGTTGGTGTTGATGTAAGCCCGCTGGATGGCAATCAGCGACTCGACATAGGTCGACGCTGGGCCAAGCCTCTCCCGAAGAAGATCGGAGACGACCTCGATGAGCTTAGCCTGTAGCCTGGGGAACCTCGAGAGCTCGGTGGAGCCGCAAGTGTGGCAAATCTTGATAAGTTCTTCGTAGACCAACTCGACGCACCGCTGGCTCGGGACCTCGAGAAGCTTGATCTGCGGCTTGACGAGCAGGTCGAATGCCATCTCAGGAACGAAGAGGCTAGGGCGAGGTCCCGTCGAGTTGCGAATTGCGGTGCGGATATCAGCGGCCGAGAGGTTCTGGGTAGGATCAATGCTTTCCAGAGCGCTGCCAAAAACCGAGTTAAATATGTAGTAGATACGGGCTCCGCCGCACAGCTCCTTTGTGGAGATGTCGGTCGAGGTACCATCAATTGAAGAGATGAAGGCCGTCGCAAAACGCGTCATGAGCTGGAGGATGAGCGAGCCGCGGTGCTCCTTGCCGCTGAAGTGCATGTCTCCGTAACTCGCGAGCTCTTGCTGAGTCTGGCCCATGAGGGTGTTGAGGCGAGCCTTGATATCTGGCAAGCGATCGCGGATATGGGCCATCAGAGTTGTGTTGAGCGTCTTAGCCAAGTATTGGGTACCGCAGCGCGAAGCGATATTCCTGTATGCAGGATGATGCCTGAAGAACTCGGCCTCCGACTTGAGAGCCTCAGACATGGGCTTGTTCCCCTGGATATCTTGCTGGGACCGATTCACCACGCCAATCCAGCCCAGTTTCAGAGGGTAGACACGGCCCGCGAGAATGTCGAGAGCATTGGTACCGTGGTCCATCAA
Source organism: Mycothermus thermophilus (assembly GCF_041956435.1). Taxonomy (NCBI): domain Eukaryota; kingdom Fungi; phylum Ascomycota; class Sordariomycetes; order Sordariales; family Chaetomiaceae; genus Mycothermus; species Mycothermus thermophilus. The sequence goes on from NW_027191428.1 coordinate 2,548,574, forward strand.
GTCGACCTTGGTAAGCACGCCAATCGTCCTTCTTCCCAGGGGGTCGACATGGCGAGCGAGCTTCAAAGCTTCAGAGTTGACAATATCGACGTTGGCGGGGGAAACGGCAAGGATGATACTGTTGGGTTTTGCGATATACTCGGATATTAAATTACGAGTTTGCTTCTCGATGTCGGTAGGTTGGTCCCCGATGGGCACCTGTCACGGAGCGGTCAGACTTAAATGATTCCCATCCAGGGCCCAAAGAACATGGCGGGGGAAAGCTCGCTCACCTTCGTAAGGCCTGGCAAGTCAACAAGGGTAAGATTGAGGACATGCGGGGAGAAGATCTTGAGATTAATGGGCTGGCGATTGATGCCCTTGTTGGTGCCTGCAACTCGCGCAGTCTCGTTCTCGATTTCCCGCTTCACATCGGCGAAGTCGGTGAAACGGCGGTTGGGAATGTGGTGGAACTCTGCCCACTCATTCCGAGCAGCAGCAGTAGGGCTGCGGTAGCCGGTAGGCGGCTCATCGTCGCCGTCCTCCTTGGGAACATTGATAAGCTGGAGGATGAGGGGCCTTCGGGTGACGATGCCGGCGCCCCTAGGAAGGAAGTCCCGGCCAACAATGTTTTCAAGCACCGACGACTTTCCCGCGGATTGGGATCCGACGACTACCTGTAGACACACAAACTAGGTCAGTAACAGGCCTTGGACCGGACTGGGCAGGGATGTCGGTGGCTGGTGGGGGCTTGGGCGCACGATTTGCGGGAGGTCCAGGGAGTCATTGCCGATGGTGTTGAAGACAAGATCCTGGAGCTTGTTGACAATGGATAACAGGTCGTCGCCGAGCGCAGCCATGGTGACGGTCTAGGACAAGAAGCAGGCCTGCTGACTGGAGAGAAAGAAAGACAGAGGAAGTGCGGCGAGCCGGAACTTTGAACTCTCGGCAGAGATAACAAAGTCCGCTGGCAGATTCGGAATCGTGCGCAAAAGTGGTAGGTGGGGCGCTGTCCAGAGGGCAGCCAGGTGAAGCACGAAGAAAAAAAAATGATGAAGCCTGTCTAAATCGTCGTCGTGGACTGCTGGGACTTGCTGACGATGTTTCAAGAGACAAGGCGGACGACTGAACAAGCGGGCGGCAAGGAGTGATGTGTCTGCCAGTGCCGTCGGGCTGCTATGGAGCGAAGGATGGAAGTTCGACGACAAAAGTTTGGATGCTCGAAACTGGGGCGATTCGGTCTTGGCCGTTGTGGATCAAGTCCTGGACTCTGTAGTGGAACCCGACGTCTCCCTTTCGCTGATGATGTCCAATGCGCATGATGATGGGCGTCAAAAAAAGAAGGAAACCTGGAAGGTCCCGGTCCACACACCGCGTCCGCCGAAACAAGTGGTCAAGAGTTGCCGGCTGCCGGGTTTTGGGCCTGAGGCTGAGGTCTACTGTGTGTCATAGGTACAGTGCGTCTTTTATCACCGTGCGACTGTGTACGGATTGCCGTCCCGCTGCATCTTTCCGGAACCTGATCTTGGCATGGAACAACCTACCCACCACCAAGACCAACAAGTTCGACCTGAGCGAGGTTTGGAGAATATCCGAGTATCATCAACTCTAGGTCTGAAAAAAGATATCAATTTGCACTGGAGGTGGCCACTTTATTTCTGGCTCATTTTCTGGCCACACTAACTCGACCCTTGACGACCGCCTGGACTACCCATTTTACCATCCCACCTTCACAAACGAAGTAACCATGAGCACCTTCGGCAGCCCCGGGGCATTACCAACAACAAAGCCCACTCCGTAGGTCCCTTTTCCATCAGACTGTGTTGTGGGTGCCATGTCCCTGACCTTCTCAATCACGACAAAACAGACCTCAGAGAGGAAGCTTTCCTCTGGATCATGAGGGTAAGTTTGTTGTTGGATGCAAGATGTCGTGTTGCTTGCTGACACGTTGCTCAGGGGAGTGCAAAGATGCCATGATGTCGTACTTGGGCTGCCTGAAGAAGGTCAAGGGAGTGAACGAGGATGAGTGCCGGCAGCTGGCCAAGTCATATCTTGCATGCCGCATGGATCGGTATGAAGACCCAGGGACCCGTTTTGGGCTTTCAGTATTGCAGCCTGACTAACCCTCGCTTGTGACCATACAGCAACCTGATGGCGAGAGATGATTTTAAGAACTTGGGATTCAAAGAACCAAGTAAGCCAACAGATGGCGAGGTAGGAGTAAAGGGAGAACTCAGGTGGTAGTCCTTGCTGTCGTTGATGGTTGGGTGGGATAGCACACCACGAGACAAGCTGCTGTCAAATGATACCATTTCCTTTTGACACGACATATTGTTATTTTTTTAAACTTGGAGTACATATCAAATCCTCTTCACCACCAGCAGTCCAGACAAATACTCACCAACACTCGGGGTGCGACGCGCTGCAGTCCGTTCCGCTCCGTCCTGCCCTGTTGCCTGACTACCTTCGTTGTGATGCTCTTCATTCAGCCCGAACAAATCCAACTGTTTTATTTTCCAGCTCCGGAGCAGCCACACTGAGAAGGGCGATGTTAAAACACTGAAGTAGAGCAGAAGGCGAGCAATGAAGGATAGGAGACACATACATGAGATGAAGGCAGCAACATACATTGCCCCCGTAAACACCTGGACATGAAGATATGCGTCTTGGCCAGATGTCCGCAGACTTAAACCGATCACTTCGGCGCTGTTATAAAGCGTTAGTCACCTGGATAACATGCGGGGGACCGGCACTGGAAGCATACAATGTCGCGGGTACTAGCAGTATGAACCAAAATATCGAAAACACTGAGTGGCCTGTGAGCTGTCGAACTTCTATGATCTGGAGCTCAGGGACTGGACACTTCTTACATGATGGCAACAGCGGCAAGCCAACAACCTCGGTTCCGATGGGTGCTAGACACGGCCAAATGATGCCGGCGAAGGCTCCAAAGAGAGAGAAGACAATCAAGCCACCGAAATGAACCCCAGCAAATATCCACAGGAAGAAGGAGGCAAGAGCTGCGATTAGTGTGCCAATGGCGGCAACATTAAACCTCCCAAGGTGGTCACTGGCGAACCCGATGATAGGGCGTCCGATGCCCTGGGACACTAGAGTAATAGATACGTAAGAATACAGCAACACAATGGGCTGGGAGTTGGAAAATGAGTTGGGATGTGTGACTCACAGTTGAACATGGCGGCTGCGAGTGAACCTTGCCCGGCTGTAAACCCTACCGTCTGCGCATAGTCGGTGATGGAGAATATAAGGATAATGTAGCCCAGGATGCTAAAGATCCCCCAGGCCATCAACAGCCAAACCTCTTGGTACCGGAGAAGTTCTCGGTGGAACGCAACATGGATGGAGCCGACTTCCTTGTTCCGGTCCCGCATGATCAGGCTGCAAAACGCATTCACCACGAAAGCGACGATGGCGAGAATTCGAAACGCCCAAGCAAGCCCAAGATTTGATATCATGGCGTTGGTTGCCAGCGAGTAGACGAGGCCGCCAAACCCCGAGCCCGCAGTAGCTATGGCATTAGCAAAAGAGCGTTTCTTGTCGAACCATTGGGGTATCACGGGTGCTGGGGCGTTGGAACAGAGACCCATCCCGAAGCCGAAACACACGCCCTGGCTGAGGATGAGATGCCAGATGTGCGTAGCGAACGAAGCCGCAATGAAAGAACCCCTGAGCAGCGGACAGTCAACATCTAGCTCAAGAACACCTGGCAGAGGAAATGCTGGTCACTCACCCCACCAATACAGCGCCAGCTCGCATGGTAGGAAGTGTTCCAAACCGACCGATGGACCAGGTTGCAAACGGGGATATCAGCATGGCTGCAAATGAGGTGTTAGCAACGTCTGACCTAGGAAACGCAACGGAATGCAACGTACACATGGAAATTGATAAGCCGCCGACAAACGCGAAGCCGAGTGGAGAGGCACCCTCGATGCCGCCGGAACGTAGGTAATACGCGAGGAAGACAGAATACGAAGAGTTCAGGCCCCAGGTATGGGCGTTGACGAGGAATGCAGCAAGAACAACGATCCTATAGGTAGAGCGACTTGGTCAGGATGTCCGGAAGAAAGTGTCCATAGGATGGTACTTTGACTACGAACCAGCCATATCCCCCTTCCTTGAATTCGGTTTCTTTTTGGGACTCTGTTTCGGCAGGGCTTTCCTCTGATACAACTGCCTTTTCTTCTGTCTCCTGAACAGAGGGCTTCTCCTGGTTCGTGTCGAGAGGACCAGGGGAGGTCGACTCCGAGCTCAGGGATACCGGCCCGTCGACAGTAACGTCCTTGGTGGCCATATTCTCGGCCCGGTTGACGTTGATTTAGACTTCACTAGGGTTCAACGAGTCGAAGGCAAGTATTGATGTCGTGAAGACTAGCCTCTATGGTTGGGGTGTCATTTGGGGCTCTTGCTTCAGAATGCCAGATTACAAATAAACCCTGGAGCAATCTCGAAAGAAACCGTTGTCAAAGGCCGGAGCCAACAAACGCTGAATGACACGGTAATATGTATTCCATTGTGACCTGGCAAGGAGCGGCCAACACTGATGCCACTGTACCTTGACAAAACGTAACTAGCGTTGTTTGAGGTTCGCGATTCCGAGGTGTTGGGATCACCACCTCGGCCATCCACCGAGCCCGCCAACGGTTGCATCTCAACTTGGCTTGACTCGGACATAGCGGGAACCACAGCTGCATCAAACAGCAGGGCAGAGAGTCACTAGGGCTGCGACCCAAATCCGAGAAGGTCGATCCCCCAATGGAACATCGCCATTCACATCCTCGGCCCCGACAGTTGAGGCGGAAATCTTGTCCCGTTGCATTGGGGACGGGAGGTCCAGGCTCCCGGCGATAGTGCTCCTAAAAAAAAAAAAAGACTCGACTCCGTAAACGTGTCCAGGGCTTCCAGCTCCTTGACACCGCAACATTGTCAAACAGAGACGACACGAATGTGTTGACACTGACTTCGAATTCCTTCCCTGTTCATGAAGCGGTGACGGACTTCTATAAGCACTGGGTCCGCAATGGGACCCGAGGTTGCTTTGGCGGGCTGTTGTGCGATTCCCAAAACCAAGTTGCATCCATGGATGTGCCGGTGTGGGCCTGCCTCACCTTCCCAGCATCCGGACACCGGGTGCGGGGAACCGATGCCGGCATCCTTGCACCACGTCCTGAATCGGACTGGAGCCCCTAGTGTGGTTGAGCTGGTTGAACACAACGATAAAACAAAAGGGAAAGGGAGACTTGATGATTATAGTATGCTACACTAACAATACGTTAGGGGAAAAAAATCCTCAGACGCCCACCATCAAGTACCTGAGTCGGAGGAGCTTCCGGAAACGCCCAGAAAAAAAGTGATCCTGCTCCGTAGTGCTGCCCTTTCTTTTCTTGTTGGCGTTGGTTGTTCTTCCAACACGTGATCTTCAACACAGAACCCGACCCTTGGGCTGTTGTGTTGTCTTATGGCCGAGACTTTCCGATGGAGACCTGAGTTCATCAGTCAGAGCGAATGAGCATCGCCCAGCACAGTTGGCTGACTGGTTCCCTAGTGAGCTGAGCAGCCAAAGAAAGGAGAAAATGGGGCATCTCAGGTTTGTTTCTTTCACAAACCATTCACGAATATTCACAACATTTGCAGGTGACCCTTGGGTCCAGGGTGTTGTGTTCCATTGTTGCCCCTGGCCAGGCCCGGTCACCGGGGGAACCCCATGTTTGTCTTTGTGGACGGGCCAATCAGCCGCAGCGCCTCACCAGCATACAGCTGTACATCTCCCGCTTCGATGGACGGCCACTTGCACCTTGAGTCATCCTTCGGTGGCCTTCTCTGCGCTGCCGCCCGTGTTGTGTTTCATCCAACCTGCCTAGCAACGTCATCGATCTGTCTAAGACCCCGACGGTAAACATTCCCAAGGTCCCATAAATCGACACAGCGGCCGGGCCTGACCGCTCGCGCCAGCTGCCGCTGCCTTCAGCTCCGTACTCGATCCCAAATCCTGAGCGTCCTCAGCCTCAACTTGCAACAGTTCTCAACTTCTCTCTACATTGAGCTGCACTCTTGAAGGTGGCCGCCATGTTCACGCGAGGCAGGTCCAAGGAGTGCGGCTCCCGAAAGGTGACGCCGCCGTCTCCAGCCTACATGACGAACGAACAGTTTGGTATGCCTCTCTCCAGCTCGCCGAGGAGACCCTAGGGTGGATGGTTTGCCCCGGTGCTGACCTGTTCGCCAGCGGCATACCTCGCCGACCTTCGAAGCCATCGCGTCAATAGACCAGCTGGCGCTCGCCCTCCGCCCGCCTCCAAGTTTGACCATACCGCCGTCTCATCCAGCGCCGTATCTCCTGCCGGAACGTCGTCTCCTTCGCCGCCCCCGATCCCTCCTACCCACCGTCACCAGCGTGCCCAATCCGATGCAGACAGTGTCAACCCGTCTGCCAGCCGTCCATCCCTCGCTCCAAGCATCCGGTCGACATATTCCACCAGGCCGGCCGGCAAGGACTATTACCCCGACAAGCCCGTGCAGCCGCTGAAACCTTCCGAAGTTGTGCCAAGCGCAACATACATTGAGCGTGGCCAACGGTGGATGGAGAAGGAGGAGGCACACTCTCTCAGAAGAGCCATGGAGGATTTGGACCTGCAACATGAAGCCCAAAAAGCCAAGCAGCAAGAGGGGGATGAGGAGAGTGACGAGGAGAAGCGCATCTACAACGCCGCTCTCAACGAAGCCGCCGAACTGGTGTGGCAGCATCAGAACCCCGGAAAAGTACCGCAGCCTGGGGCGCCATATCGATACCGACCGCACCTTAGGAAGAACAGCTATGCACACGCCCGCACTGCTAGCGTTGGTCGGTATGGAAATGATGTTGCGCCCACCGGTCTTGCTCGGGACTCGGTTCGCTCGCGGTCAGCCTCGGGAAGCTCTACTGACGGAGACGGTCCCGTCGGCCGAACGTCATTTGCCTCGTTGCCTCACATCTCCACTCCCGAGCCAGAGGCACCGACTTCTGTTCGGGAGCCCAAGTCCTATGGTGATGTGCACTCCAGGTCCCCCTTCGCCAGGCCTAGGGGCAGACAAAAGCGAGCGAATAGTGGCGAGGATAAGAAGCCGTTCTCAGGCGACCAGATCTGGGAGGAGCCAGACAACGAAACCTCGACCGATCGACTGGCGGGGACGTCGCCAGACGATGGCGTTAAGCCTCTTCAGCCGAAGCCCAAGGAGCCTTTGAACCGTATCCAGATCACTCCGAGGGTGAGTACCGAGTCCAAGACGAGCTCGCGGTCTCCCTCACCCGAGAAGTTGGTTTCCAGATATGAGATCTACAAAAACCCCCCTACCCAGTCGCGGAACCCGGAGTATACAACCAACCCTCCTGTGCCGTCCGCGGCCCGGCGTGATGACGTACCCCGGAAGCATGGCATGGAGATTCGCAGCGACGAGATCAGGCAGGCCACCAGCATGAAGCTGAAGGACCGCAGTCCCAAACTGCCCACTCCATCAGCTGTCAGCGATAGTCCTGGTCGACCTATCGTAAGCTTTGACAAGAACTGGAAGCCCCCTGAGGAGGCTACTGACGATAAGTCAGACGATCCGAGGGCCGGCCGCGGCGGCGGAACCAGCCACCCGGTCTGTCTCACCCCGGGCGGGCTCCGCCAGCAGCCGCAACAAAAGCAGACCCCGGCGATCCCTTCTATCGCTGTTTCGGACGCTACTGCGCCCCCGCCGCCCGCGCCGTCGGTGCCGAAGCGTACCCAACCCCCTCCGCCCACTATTCAAGTAGATGCTCCTCCGTCCATCCCGGTGATCGCGGTGTCGGACGACTCGTCGACATCGCCCCCTGCCATTGTGATCGAGCCCGAAGGAGGGGGGAATGCCGGTGGCCCAAGCATCCCTGTGATTGTAACCCCGGATGACGGCGGCTCCTCGTCCAACGCAAATGGCGGCTCCAGCCGTCCGCTTCCCACACCACAGCCTGGAGGTCCCCGTGTCCGGCGCCCTCCTCGGGCGAAGCCCCCCGCCGGCGCTCGTGCCTCGGCACTCTGCCACGAATGCGGCCTCCCTCTCCAGGGCCGCTTTGTCTCTCTCGCTGGAAGTCCCGAACGGTTCCACCCCCAGTGCTTTACATGCTACCAGTGCGGCACCTCCCTCGAAGCACTCGAGATCTCTCCCGAGCCCGACGACCACCGAGCAGCCCGCCTGGAGCGTATCGCGCGCCGCGCCGCAGGCGAAGTCCTCCCCGAAGAACCCGGCAAGACGGCCGCCGACGATGGCGACGACCGGCTGCGCTTCTACTGCCACCTGGACTGGCACGAGCTGTTCGCGCCGCGGTGCAAGCATTGCAAGACGCCCATCATGGGTGAGCACGTCGTGGCCCTGGGCGCCCACTGGCACTTTGGCCACTTCTTCTGCGCTGAGTGCGGCGAGCCTTTTGGCAAGGGCATGACGCATATCGAAAAGGACGGTTATGCGTGGTGCGTGTCCTGTCAGACCAAGCGCACAGAGCGCAGGGCGCCCAAGTGCAAGAAGTGCCGCAAGGCAGTGATCGGGCAGTACATTCGTGCTCTGGGCGGGGAGTGGCACGATGAGTGCTTCCGGTGTGCCACGTGCAATGGAGGATTTGATGATGGGCAGATTTTCCCCATGGAGGGTCGCGGCGCACCGGGCGAGTTGTTCGTCCTGTGTACCAAGTGCATGGAGCGGGAGTTGAAGGCTTGATTGTATGGGCGCTATGTCATTTCATGAGCTATGAAGCTTTACGAATCTCGTGTAGCATTCGGAATTGCTGGAGTCATGGTTGCCTTTTATTAGCGTCATTGTTGTCATCATCTGTGCGAGCCTAGATTTATTAGGGAATGATGATGTCTGCATCGCTTCGTCACCCATATTATTACGGAAATACAAGACTGTCTCTCGGGCATCCCGTAGTGGTGTCATGTTGGTTGGTTCTGTGATTAGGTACAAGACATTATCACAGAGATTGGTACTCTGTGAGGATGTACTCAGGAACTCTGGGGTCACGTTAGTGGTAGAATGGATTTGTATTTCAAGATCCCCATCTTCAGAATGTGCGAGACTCAACTGGGAAGAAGTGAACATAGTGAAGGATGGACCATACGTCATCTTCTTGGGCCAGTGATCCCCGAGAAGTCGCGAAACGCATCGTCTGGAAGCACGTACTGGCTGATAAACCCTGGCAGAGAGCCATCGTTGAGATTACCCTATCATCAATGAAGCTTCTTTCCGCCAGTGTAGCTCCCATCCCGAATTTGAAAAAGCAAAAAGCAAACATCCATCCTCCAATTCGCCATGAGTCCATCCATCCACCAAGACCAAAGCGCCGATGACTCCCCGGAAATCGCCTACCCCCAGATCTTTGTCGCATCCATGTCGTTCAATGACCACCGACTTGCTCCTGGTGCACCTCTAAGGTATCACCATCTTGCATCTCCAACTGGTGAGAGCATGGCAGGGTTAGCGGCTGGCTGTTTTACGGTCTCGTTTCGTCTGGGGAAGAGAGAGGGAGAGCAGGACACCAGGTGCCGGACAGTACACCATCAGAGGAGTCATGCCAAATAACTCTCGACAGGTAGCTCTTCGCCCCTCTCTCCCCTCCTAGTGAGAAATTGTAGGAACCCAACATACCGTGTCTGGAGTGTCTGTCGGCTGAACACGCTGACCCTCAAAGAGGAAGCGGACGGAGTTCAGCGACTTGCCCTGCCTCTCGCAGAACGCAGTCATCAACTTCTCGAGCTTCGTCGTACGCTTGATCTTGAAGAAAACCTCGTTATTGTTGTCCGTGACCTTGATATTCAGATGCTCGGTGGGCGGAGGTGCTTCCAGGCCAGGGTTGGGCTGACCCGGGCTGCCGTTTTCTGCGGCGTCGGCCATGGTGGATGATGGTTGTGCTGGGGCTTTGGTGTGGAGGGAAGTCGGTGCGAAGAAACGCGAAACGTTGAGGAGCGCGGTGGACTGGCTTCGTTGGTCAGAAGTTGTGGAAATTTATGGTTATGTTTTGGTTTCAGAGAGGAAGAGGGAGGCGGGAGTGGAAGTCGCGGTGGGAGCCTGGAGGTGGGGGAGGACGAGAGAGGTCTGCAATCCCAGCCGTCTGGTCAAAAGTCAAACTTACCTCCAGTAAGGTAGATGCTCTGGTTGTCGTTCTCCGGCTGGTGATTTTGACGACCAGCCTGAAGAAAGTACTTTGAGAGTCGGTGCCTATTGAAGGTGGGACACGGAAAGAAGGAATTGTTTTTGGATGATTTGTGGCGCTCGTTCGGTCTGAAGAGGCCGTCGCGGTTTTGGTTGGGTTCAGTCCTGTCGTTGGAGGTTGTTCAAGCTTCCAGTGGCGTGGCGGGGCTCTGACGAGCCGACAAAATGGTGTGGGGTCAAAATGCGCCTGCCTGACCTGAGCTGAGCCATCCGCTTGAACGGGGGGAGAACAAGGACGACATCACAAGCCCTGATGATCACCTAACAACCGAGAGTTCCATGCTCCAGGATGTTTGTACCCATGCTTCAACCAAGCCATCTGAGCTACGTATGCCAAGATTAAAGAGCTTTTTTAGAGGTAGTCTTAACTTTCATCTCGTGCAGGACAACATATTCTTTTTTTGCACCAGTTTTCGCCTAGCGCATCATCCAATGTTCGATCTTGGGTGGCTACCTTAGACCTACGGAGTACAGTAGTAAGTACCTTAGGTGCAGATAGGTAAGAAGCTCACTGCCAAAGCTGCCCGGATTTATCAGAGACAACACCACATAATAACGAGATCGCTGACACTTTCTCAACGGAGAAACCCGAGTTTGATTTGGGGTGAATTTCCATTGGTCGAGGACTCTGACGTTGACCACATATGGAGAACAGGATAATAACAGGCATCTTGGTCAATGGACAAAGACGATTGCTCACCGTCGTGTCAAGAGAACTCACCCTAGAGGTCGTCTGTTAGGTGTTGGATCAGGGCCCCTTGATCCTGTCCCAACACCACCCTTGAATCACCTACGATATTCCAGCTGCTCGGTTTCCCAGTCCTGACCTGAACCAGCCACCTGGAACACCGAGAAACACTATCGATTTTCCACGCCCACTGCTCGACAACAGGAGCATTATTCACCGAACAAATCCATACAATGGTTGGTGCTCGGCACCATCACAGGCTCTGAGCGAAAGTGGCCAAGCTGACACTGTTAACTCCAGGGATTGGAGCAGGATCTTCAAAGCAATCCTCCTTGCCAACCACGAGCGGTACGTCCCAGTCCCAGCCGATCTCTAGAGCTTGAATGAGGTGTTGACCAAGACAACATTTAGTGTGCCATCCAAGGTACGTGAGGGAGCACCTTACATCCATCCATACGTTTTGTCATCTTGCTGAGATGGCGACCTAGACTGTCTCACAAGGAACGGTTACAATGAAGCAAAGTGCACAAAGTTTGTTGATGCTCTTTACGAGTGTTGCCGCGTCTTCTATGAAAAGAATGGAGACCAAGCAACATCGGCAAGTTGTCCAAAGGCAAGCCTGCTGCGCTTGAAGCTTGAGCAGCGCAAGAAAGACCGGCAATGCCGCATCCCGTCTTGAGAGCAGGCAGGAGAGAAGAGAAATGAAATGTATCAACCGTCCAGAAATGTCCACCCGAAGGGAGGCATCGGGTAACTTGAACGGAGGTGAATTTCTCTAGGCTATCATTGAGCGCGCAAGAGGTCTTTCGACCTGAATAAGCAATGAAGAGCTTATCCCGAGACTCTAATATGAATGCCATTGACATTGATGAGAAAGAAAAGAGAAAAAAATCGTCAAAATTTCCGGCCTGTCGTGGGAATTTTCAAGCGTGGAAAGGGTGGGGCGGTGGTCCGTGCTCCACAGTGTGGGGATCGAACCAGGGACAGGTCCGGATTTTCTTGGGGAAGCTCAGTGACGCGACGCGGTCCGCATGCAACTTCAAACTGCACCTGAGAGAGTGGACTCTAACTTCGAATCTGGATCACCTTCGCCGGGCAGCTTTGTTTCCTCCCTGTCCTGGCCAGTTTGAGACCCATTCTTCAATTTAATAACCTGTCGATGAGAATGCGATAGGTGACCCCGGCACTGCAGCTCAGAGTCTGTCCCAACCTCCATCGATCAGCTCAGGCTGCCAGCCACACCTCTTTTCCGACTCGCAACTTGAGGCCGACGGCAACTCTCGACTCACAATGGCGCCTGCATTTGTAAGTCGCTTTGTACCTCCTACAGTCTTTATGATTCTACGGGTATCCTCTGACCATGCTTTCATCAGGACTATCCGGCCTCAATTGAGAGCTCTCGGTCTGAGTTGTCGAGCCCAGCCCAAGGTAAGCCACCTCAAATTGGCTCCTTCCATCATCCGTCCAAGCCATTGACATGTCATCATAGGGACAGCAGGCGAAGATATGGAGCAACTCGAGCCGACTTATCAGGGGGACACTCTCCGGGCAGGCGAGGAGGTCGACCACTTTGCTGCGCAACTCGACCGCTACAGCACCAACTTGACGGGATCCCCAGCCGAACAGCGCGCACAAGTTTTCAAACTTGTCGAATCATATTATGCCTATACTCGCAAGAGACTCGACGACTTGCGCCAGCGCCAACCACGAAAGCGATCCTCTCGCGGCGCCAGCTGGAAAAGGACTGGCCCGACAGATATGGATGTTGATGAGACCGACGATGGTGCTTCTTCGAGACATGGCGGCGATGATGTGCGTCGCATCGAGGAAGAGGCCCAAACGTGGGACCTCCTCCGGCGAGTTCTGCCCTTGCGCTATCGCGACCAGACCGCAGCACATCTTCGAAACACCGACGACTCCTCGAATAAGACACGCGGGCAGTGGTGGAACGAATTTATGATTTCGGACTCGGTCGCACGGGAGAGGAAAATCGTGCTTGAATGGCTTCAAAGCAGCGCAAGCCAAGGTCCACCTATCGATGAGGTCGTTAGTCATCTCCAGCGGAATGCTGAGAGAGGCGACATCCTGGCCCATGGATGGCTCCATACCCGCCACAAGATCAAACTTCAGAAAAAGGTCAGTGGCTACCAAGGGGTGCTGGACCACCGTGACCGCGCAGTCTCGGAAGCGCATCTGGGCTCCAATACTTTTGTCACTCAGCTGGATCCAGATGCGGTCACCCGGCAGGCCCGCAAGCTTGCGCCCGAGGACGAGTCCTTCGAGTCAGCGATTTGGCTGGGATGCTTTGAAATGCTTCGCCGCGGCTGCTCCATGTCAGAGATTCGCGACTGGTGCGCTGAAAGGACCGAGCTCTGGAGGGCGGCTTCCATTGCCCCGCTGCCCCTCTCGAACCCCGAAGACGAAGAGCAACTCGACTTTGATCCCGGTTCCCTCGTTCTGTGGAGGCGCATGTGCTATGCGGCCGCGCGCGAGGGCGGGACTGGCAAGTATGATCGGGCGGTGTATGGGTTGTTGGCCGGCGACCTCGACAGTGTGGAGGCCGTGTGCAAGTCCTGGGACGACTTTCTCTTCGCGAATTATAACGCCCTTCTCCGGACACAATTCGACTCATACCTCATCAAGCACGGCGGCGAGAGCGTAGCCAAGGTTGCTCAACAGTTCCCCGCGTTCAACGCCGTCTTGCACCATAGCGACCCCGTGACGGTTGGCAAGCGTCTCGTTGCTAAGTTGGAGTCTGGGCCTCAGACCCAGACAGAAGCCCTGCGGCCCCTCAAGGCACTACAGGGTGCCATCGTCGCCAACGACTTGGACCGCCATCTCCTACACCAAGGACTGGCGCTGTCCAATCACGCCAACCAAAGGGATGAGTCGAAGTTGATTCCGAAGATTGATGTTCCCGGATTTGAGGGCGTCAACCCCGCCAAGTACTTCAAGCTAACAGATCACGATGGCCTTCGTATTGTCGCCCATGTCCTCATCATCATTTCTACCCTCGACCGCCTTGCTGGTTCGACGAAAGAATGGGGTGCAATGGAAGCGCAGCATCTCTGCCGTGAACACGTCATTGCCGCCTACATCAGCTACCTGCGTCTCACCGGCCTTGAGGAAATGATTCCCCTCTATTGCTCCAAGTTGTATGGGGAGCGGGCATTTGAGGCTCTGAGCAGGAACCTCATGCACATCGTGGACAACGACGCACGGTTGAACCAGCTTACCATCATGAAAAAGCTGGGGCTTGATGTCGGGGCATTCACCAAGAAGCAGCCCGCCATTTATCTGGAGGATGTTGATGACAAGAAGGCCAAGTGCGAAGCCAATGGGAATTTCAAGATCCTCGAGGACAAGCCTCCGACTTTGAAGTATGGCCGGGTGGTGACCCCCGATTTCTTTGGGGAAGACCCCGATTCCATCCATGTCGATGACGACGCCATCATCCGCGCCATGGAATGGCTTCTCTTGTTTCCGGAATTTCTGGTCGAGACCTGCCACTATGTCATCCGGATTTATAAGTATTTCCTCAGTATGTTGCTTGTCCTATCTATCTTTTACTTTGTCAATGCTAACGGGTTACAGAGAAACAAAAACTGCGAGCTGCACGGCAGTTCAGCGAGCGGGTATCCGGACGCGAGATTCTTCGGACCAAATCACCCATTCCTATCAGGGATGCCACCGAGGACCCTGGGCCGGGTTGGTTTGACGACTTTGCGAATGGTGATTTCCCTGCCGAATTTCTTGAAACCTGCCGTATGAGCAAAGAGAAGCTCATCAGCCTTGTGCGAAACATGTGGGAGCTGGAGTGTCTCGTGCGGGCCCTCGATTCCATCGAGACCCTGGCATCCGTGGCTGGCCTTAGCAGGGAGTATGTCTACTGCCATGAACACCTTTTTGTGCTGCTACTGTTCAGATGGCTGACGTTGCTCAACAATAGGGGGGAAACTAACACGTCTCGGGAGATGTGGCAACATACCGTCAAGGAGATCCGCATGGCTAAGGCATGCATGGAACCTGTTATCAAAGGCTGGCTTTTGGGTGACAACCCAGGTATGAAGCAATTTATGACACCAAAACGTGCAAGTTATGCTAATTATTATTCTCTAGAACCCAAGGACGAAGACTTCAAACTCCTCCGTCAAGCCTACCTGCCAGAAACCGTCCTAGCCTACATCAGCTGCCTGCAGTTTGTGGGCACCTCCCTTTCGCGGGACTACTTGCTCGAGTGCATGGACTTGGCGGCCAAGATCGCCGAGAAGGACTCAGATGTGGCCAAGGAGTTCATGCGCTGCGGCCGGATGAAGGAGCTCGTCGAGTCGCTCGCCTCATGCAGCAAGGCCCTGGCAGTTTATGCTCACGAAAAGAAGGGCCAGGCCGTGTCGTCGTCGTCCAAGAAGATGCGGGAGATGGGCTGGTCTAGGGAGCTGTGGACCGTCAAACCGTGAGCAGCGAGGCGTGAGGGACATCCGGTTCTTTGCGGTGGGTTTTGGCATGATGTGTTGGGTGAGGAAATTTGAATCGGTATGTGAGAGTTTGGTGAAGAAGGATGGAGCGAACGGGATGTTGATATACAACAGAGGGTGATTGTTCGTCGACCGTCATGTAGTAGTCTTTCTGGGATGTAATGGATGGCGCTTGGGGTTGGTTCGGGAAGGGCAGGACACAACACTTCACTAGCAATGGCCAATTCTATACACAAGAAATATCTAGTCCATGTGGCACATTCTGTTTTCATTTTGCCCGTGATTTCAGCTACAGAATGTCAATATTGATGATCTTGATATCCTCAACAGGCTTCTCCTTGTACGTCTTAACGTTTTCGATCTTATGGATGACGTCCAACCCCTGAACAGCACGACCGAAGATGGTGTGCTTGCCATCCAGCCAGGGCTAAGAGTGTTAGCAACCATCATCGAGAATGATGAGGCGAGGTTCCAGTCTTACCGTCTTCTCAGTTGTGATAAAGAACTGACTGCCGTTGGTATTGGGTCCCGCGTTTGCCATACTAACCGTGTAGGGCTTGTCATGCTTGAGGGAGCTGAACTCGTCCTCGAACTCCTTGCCCCAGATACTCTCGCCACCGGTGCCGTCGCCCAGCGGGTCGCCGCCCTGGATCATGAACTTGCGAATGACGCGGTGGAAGATGGTGTTGTTGTAATAGCCGCGGCGCGAGTGTGTAACGAAGTTTTCGACGGCTTTGGGCGCGGCGTCGGGGAACAGGCGGATGTGAATGTCGCCATAGGTGGTGTGGATGATGGCGGCCGTGCCAGTTTCGGCTTTCTTCTTGGCCTCGGCGGCCTTCTTGCCGCCCAGGATGGTTGGTTTCTCGTTTTGCACGTCGCGCGAGGATTTGGAGATTTCCTCGTCGTTGGTGAACATGTAGAAGCGAACCTTGCCAATGCCGGTAGCCACGAGAATTGGATCGCGTGTCTCAGAGTCTTGTAGGAGGGGGTTGCTCGACGCGGCCATGGCCACAGTTGTGGTGTCTTTTCTTTGAGGAGCGCCTTGATACAGAGCCAGGCAGACGGGGCGGAAACCTTCGTCTTTCCCATACACCTTGACGACCTTGTTGGTGTAGGTGTTCAGGGCCTTGACTCCAAGGTACGAGCCATACAGGATAAAGTGGCCGGATTCGTCAAAGATGACATTGAACTTGTCGCGCATTTCAGGGGACTCGAGCTCGCGCTCCTGGGCTAACCGGCGCCCGAACTCGACAGCATCCAGTTTCTGCAGCGCAGTCCCGGCATGTTGCATATCCTCAATGACCTGCAGGGATTCGTCGTATGTTCGTTGCAGTTGGGCCGTGGCGAAATCGAAGATACGGATCTTTCGGTCCGGGAATGACATTGTTGCAAAGCGACTCCCATCTGGCGACAAAGTGATGCAAGTTGGCGCAGACTTTGCCTTCTTAAACTCGAAGAGACCGGTCCCGCTTTTGTACTTGAACACGTTGTCGGGCTTCTCGTAGGAGCCGCTTGGCCTCCAGTACTCCACCATGCCGCCCTCATCAGCGGATATGACACAGTCATACCTATCGTTGTAGGCCATGACTGACACGGGACTTCGGTGCAAACCAGTAATTGTGTGAACGGGCTGCAGGTTCTCGCCACGGCCGTCATAGATGTGGATGCTGTACTTGGGGTCGCTCTCGGAGATGGCGAGGAGGGGCAGTGACGAGCCTTTCTTATGGACCCAGCAGACACACCTCGGGACGAAGTCAAGGGTGAGGGCGGCAAGGAGATCAAACGTGACCACGTCGAACAGCTTGACCGTCTTGTCAACGCCGGCGGTTGCAAAGCTCCGGCCATCCTGGCTGCAGGACACGGAGCGGATGGGCCCCTGGTGGGCTTTGAATTCCTTGACAAACTCGATGCCCTCGGACACCTTTTTCCAGAACTTGACGACTCCATCGACTGATGTTGTAATGAGGAACTCTGTGACGGGGGTCATGAGAACCCAAGCCAGCTGCTCCTTATGCATCAGGGATTTCGAATACCGGCCAGACTTGGGAAGAGCTGAGATGTAGAGCTTCTCGTGGGGCAGGACGCGACGTTTCTTCTTGGGAGCTGCGGAGGGTAACTGGGGACCCATATCGTCATCCGACGAGCTGTCTGTATCAACGTATGCCATTAGCCAAGGTAACGGGATGTCAAAGGTCGGGACATTGGAAGCCGCCAGGCATGTTGTTGAACATACCAGAGCCGTTGTCGTCTTCAAAGTCGGCATGGCTGCGCTTGTTCGACTTGACGTCGTCATCTTGGTTTGAATCAGCCATCGTGTCTGGCGCGTTGTTTGTCTTGCTGGATTGTTGGAGTTTGGAGATTGTAAGACGTTGGGAGCTAGTTATCGTTGTCCCTGATGTCGCCGTTGTGTCACAATGGAAGTTGATGGTTGAAAGTTTACTCCGGACGGCAAGATGCTTGGCGCGACGGTCAGCGCGTCGCACAGTGGAGCTCTGACGACACCGAACGGGGACGGAACGGGCGGGTCGGGGAAGATCAAAGTGGGACCGGGCGGTTTGCCTCTGGACCATCTCGCCGAAGCACTCCGATGAACGGGGACATCAAGCAGATTCCATGTCCTTTGATTGTCCTCCCTTGTTTTCGGTCCCAAAGGCTCACCCATAATGCTTGATATGTGTTGCGCAGTAGGTAGAGACCCAACAGTCCATACTATTGAAGCCTGGATTTGGAAACATTACGCTGGTCCAATTCATCACCGAAATCCACCATGATCCGTTTGACACTGTATGTATGTACCTCCCTCCACTGAAATACCCGCTAGACATAGGTACCTGAGGTACCTAGTGTTCAGAGCGCATCACCAGCAAAGAAAACACCTATGCGTGCTACTAGTGTAATTGATACCATCAAGCCACTGGGACGTGGCCTCATGCTGCTAGCCAGGATTGGGATATAATTCTGTCTGAGACTCGTCCGTATCCAGACTTCGGGCGGCTCCGATGTTTCCAGTTTTGTTTGCCTCTCGCCTTCTTCCTTTCATCAAGAAGCGGTTAATGTGCCCCACATTGAGTCATTCCACCCAAAAAGTTCCAGGTCCCTCGAATTTTCAGGGACACATCTTCAAGTGAACAATCACATCGAGACACAGCATTTTTTCAGTCTACCTTGACACCTCCCCGTGTTAGGTCTGGAAGCGCTCGTTGTCCATCTCAAACACTAGCTGAAGCTGTGTTCACCTACTGTATAGTCCCCGCTCAAGACCGCCACCATGGCTGTAAGTCCAATCCTCATGCAAACACTCAAACAGGGTTTTCAGGCTTGCTCTGCGCTGTTGACTAACCCCAACAGACCTTCTACATTGAGAATAAAAACGTCGGCAACAAGGCCGAGAGCGAAGATTGGAGAAGTACGCATTCATCCCAGATATTTGGTTCCTTCCCTTGGGCGCAGACGCTGACGTCAACTAGTCCGCGGCTACAACCCTCTTACGCCGCCCAATCTGCTCCAGCATGAGATCCCCCAAACCCCCGAGTCAAAGCAGACGGTGCTGAAGGGCCGCGAAGAGGCTGAGGCTATTGTCAACGGTGTCGATGAGAAGAACAGGTTACTAGTGGTCATTGGCCCCTGCTCCATTCATGACCCGAAGGCCGCTTTGGAGTACTGCGACCTGCTGCTCAAGGAGAAGGAGAAGCACAAGGATGAGCTGCTCATCATTATGCGCTCCTACCTCGAGAAGCCGCGCACCACGGTAGGATGGAAAGGCCTGATCAACGACCCGGACATCGACAACAGCTTCAACATCAACAAGGGCCTCCGCATCAGTCGGCAGCTGTTCGTGGACCTCACTTCCAGAGGCATGCCCATTGCCAGCGAGATGCTAGATACTATCAGCCCTCAGTTCCTTGCCGATCTGCTCAGCCTTGGTGCTGTTGGCGCCCGGACGACCGAGAGCCAGCTCCATCGCGAGCTTGCCAGCGGCCTGAGCTTCCCCGTGGGTTTCAAGAACGGCACCGATGGCAGCCTAACCGTTGCTGTCGACGCTATTGGGGCCGTCAGGCACCCTCACCACTTCCTGTCTGTCACCAAGCCCGGCGTTGTCGCTATCGTTGGTACTGTCGGTAACGAGGATTGCTTCGTGATCCTTCGCGGCGGCACCCGGGGCACCAACTACGACGCCCAGAGCATTGCTGAAGCCAAGGCTGCCCTCGCGAAGGCTGGTCTGAAGCAGAGGCTCATGGTGGACTGCAGCCACGGCAACTCGCTCAAGAACCACAAGAACCAGCCCAAGGTCGCCGCAGCTCTGGCTGAGCAGATCGCGAATGGCGAGGATGGTATCATGGGTGTCATGATCGAGAGCAATATCAACGAAGGTGAGTACTTGTTCTGCTGGGACTCAATGCGGGTTCTCCTTGATGCTAACCCGAGTCCAGGAAACCAAAAGGTCCCCAAGGAAGGCAAGGCGGGCCTCAAGTACGGCGTGAGCATCACAGATGCATGCATCGGATGGGAGGACACTGTCCAGGTTCTCGATCTCCTTGCCAATGCGGTCAAGAAGAGGAGAGAGCTGCAGCGCACGGCCAGCAGCGCCTAGGCTGGTCTCAAAGGGGAATCTCTGGTTGTGCTGCGTTTGAATTCATTCCGGGTTGTGTGAGCAACATTTTCACAGTATAAGTGGTAGCTGGCGTTTGGTGATCAGAAGACACAACAAAAAAGAGGGGTGTGTCGGAAGCAGTAAAAATTCAGAAGGTTCAAAATATATAAAAAAGATTATGGATGCTGGTTAGATTTCTAGACAGTCGTCGCAACCTGGAATAATAAATATCAGGTCTGGATTTAAGTATCTAAGGTAGTCAGTCGGATGTTGTTAACTGACACACCTCGGGCACACAGTCGCTGGTGGTGACATGCTCGCAGCAAGAGACGTCGAAGTGGGGCATCCCGCCGGCAGCGCGGAGAAAGTGTTTGGCCGCGGGACCTGGGGGGCAGAGCTTGCCTGGCGGACCAATGAGACGGCCAGAGTTCCTAAGAATCCCGATTTTGAGAAACCTGACCTTGCACCTTGCGTTGAGACTCACGAGAAGCTTTGAAGCCTGCTACCTCATCCGCCCAAACCCCGACATTGGCAGCGAATTGCCTTGTCAATCCGACCCACGACACCTCCCCAAGCTCCGCAAGGTGTAGCCGACCATGCTGGCGAGGTCTTGCCTGCGCTCGACGCGCGCGTTTGCCAGTCTGCGCAATGGCGCCGTGCACGTTTCCAAGGTGCGTTGTTGCCGTCCGTCGGTTGTTCGGCCAGGGTTTGGTTTGGAGAGAGTCGCCCGACCCCATCGCCTGATGACGAAGGCCCTTTCTCAACGACACGACGCCTGCCCGCCCCAATTGCCCGACAGACTTCCTCCGACGTCTTTCCACATGGCTCCTACAGCCCTTCCTCCCATTAACGATACTAATTGCATTTCTTGACAGCGCGCCGCGTCGTCCTCAAGCTCGGGGGCTAATGCTGAGTCGCCCCTCCGGTTGAACATCGCTGCCGCCGCTGCTACCGCCGTTGCCGCCAGCTCGATCGCCTGGTACTATCATCTCTACGGACATGCGGATGCTGCGACACCCGCTGAGGAGGGGTGAGTGCTCCATTCGAGAATTGGCCGACCTCGGGCGCCGCACCGGCTTGCCTGCCTGCTGTTGCGGCATATTCGGCAAGGGCGCCGTCGAGGCCTGCTAGTGTCCAGAAACAACAATCAGGACGACGAAGCTCACTGCCGACATAGTCTCCATCCTACCAAGTATCCCTGGGTTCACCAGCAGTGGTTTAAGACCTTCGACCACCAGGCGTAAGCAATACCTTCCCCGTGCCTCCGAACCCCGCACTCCCGGATTATTGTTGCTGATACGGGAACACTTCGACAGTCTCCGGCGAGGCTTCCAGGTCTACCGTGAGGTCTGCGCCTCGTGCCACTCTCTCAGCCGTGTGCCCTACCGCGCCCTTGTCGGCACCATCCTGACCGTCGATGAGGCCAAGGCCCTCGCCGAGGAGAACGAGTACGATACCGAGCCCAACGAGCAGGGCGAGATCGAAAAGCGCCCCGGCAAGCTCTCCGACTATCTACCGGCTCCTTACAAGAACGAGGAGGCCGCTCGTTTCGCCAACAACGGTGCCCTTCCCCCCGACCTCAGCCTGATCGTCAAGGCCCGCCATGGCGGTTGCGATTACATTTTCAGCCTTCTGACCGGCTATCCTGATGAGCCTCCTGCCGGTGCTCAGGTTGGTGCCGGCCTCAACTTCAACCCTTACTTCCCCGGCACCGGTATCGCCATGGCCCGTGTCCTGTTTGATGGCCTGGTCGAGTACGAGGACGGCACCCCCGCGACCACCTCCCAGATGGCCAAGGACGTCACCGAGTTCCTCAACTGGGCCGCCGAGCCAGAGATGGATGACCGGAAACGCATGGGAATGAAGGTTCTCGTTGTCACGTCGGTTCTGTTCGCCCTGAGCGTCTGGGTCAAGCGTTACAAGTGGGCTTGGCTCAAGTCGAGAAAGATCGTCTACGATCCCCCGAAGGTCGACAATACCCCACCTCGTCTCTGAGCCTGCGCGGTTGGCGCTTGAACTGGAACGTTTTTGAAGGGGCTTGGCCTTTCCATTCCATGTACCATATAACTACTAGGCTCGCCCACGTTCCGATGCATAGTGTGTAGAGTACGGAGAGCCCGCATGAGGGAAGGAAGCCATCAGAGAGAAAATCGAGCAAAGGGGATGGTGGGTGATGGGTGGGTAGACCCGGTTAAGGAGTGTAAATCAAAAAAACGTTTTCGGTCTTGATCAATCTAGACTATTTCCTTTGTCGCTCTGATGAGTCGGCTGGTGGTCAGCCGGTTGGTCCCTATCTGATCGTCCAACCACTGTTGATTTGTGTATGGACACAGTTATGGATGTCGCACCAATGGTAAGTTTTCTTTTTTTTCGTTCCTGATCGCATGACAACTTTCTTCCATTTCGTCTGCACGTTTCATCAACAACTGAACGTACCATTGATCTTTTTCCCGACTTCCATGTCCCAGATCAAATAATGAACATCCGTTCCTCATTCCCATTACGTAGGTAGAGTCTCGTCATTCGAGTTCACGCATCGACGATCACGACGACTCCACTCCATCGATTGTTCCGCCACATCGAACCATGAGATCAACATGTCCAACCCTGGCCCCTCATTCAACCACAACCGCGCCAACGACCTGCTCTATGGTTTCGAGACATACGATGAGGACTTTTTATGCTCGCTCATCACATCCGGCTTGGTCCCGCAGGCTGAGTTGGACGCGATCCGCGAGATCAGCCTTACTCGTGGGGTTGAGGAGTGGGTTATGCTCTTTGAGTGTGCCTCCGCGTTGAGAGACAAGAGCAGAGTTCTGAGGCGAGACAAGGGCGATACAGTTGGGGAGACGAGTCTGATTCCGTTCCTTGAGGCTGCTCTTGCTGGAAACTCCGAGGCTTGTGGACATGACACAAAGGCCTCGGTAGAGGATAAAGACCGAACTCAGGATATTACCGGCAGTCAGACAAGAACTGGTGTTTTGAAGAAGCGAGGCCAGGAAAAAGGGGTTTCTCCCTTCTGGGCTGACGTGGACGATGCGAAGGAGAAGATACATCGACAACAGAGCAGAACATGTAGTCCATCACACGACCAAATGCTTCTCGATTCAGCCGACGAGAAAGGGGCAGAAGAAGAGGAAAACGGAGCTTCCAGAGACAGAGGATCACACGGGGACGAGGTGCCACAAATGCCACGCTCTCCCAAGCTTGAACCATTGCCTCCTCTCGGTCCTCTAGAAGAAGAAGACGTCCTCTGGGGTGTCGCCGCCACATCGTCCCGACGAGATGCTTCTCCCTCCCTACCGACCTCCGAAGCCGACATTCAACCCCCAATCAGTCAAACAGTCATCAAGAGACCGGCACCCTCACAATCCCCTTTCTTCAGTACTCCAGCCCGGCAGCGCAAACGACTACCGACCACTCCACCCTCCACGCAAAACAAAAAACCTCGCCTCACACCAGGCTTCGTCTCCCGTCTCCCCATCCCGCCACTCTCGTCTCCGACTTTCGGCCTAATTCAAGAAGAACTCGCCACCTCCCCCTTCCGCCTGCTCATCGCGGTAACCTTCCTGATCAAAACACATGGGAGAACCGCGATCCCCGTTTTCCGGAAACTCATCTCCCGTTATCCCGGCCCAGAGGAGCTGGCAACGGCGGACCCAGCCGAGGTGACGGCCTTGATCCGCCCTTTGGGCCTGGCGAATGTGAGATGCGCCGCAATTCAGCGGTATGCACGGGGATGGTTGGAGCGGCCGCCGTGTAGGGAGAGGAGGTACGGGGTGAAGAATTACCCACGGTGGGGAGATGGGAAAGGGGTGAAGGCTGGGGAGGAGTTCGGGCCCGAAGACGAGGAGGTAGGAGATGAAGGGAATGTGGTGAGGGATGCGAAGGAGAGAGCGCTGGGATGTGCTTGGGAAATTGGACACCTCACCCAGGGGCCGTATGCGATTGACTCGTGGAGGATATTTTGTAGAGATATTTTGCTAGGAAGGTCGAGGGATTGGACGGGAAGCGGGGAGCAGAGGGAGGGGTTCCAGCCTGAGTGGATGAGAGTGTTGCCGAAGGATAAAGAGTTGAGGGCTTGCTTGAGGTGGATGTGGATGAAGGAAGGTTGGGAGTGGGATCCGGAGACTGGTGAAAGGGAGCCGCTTCGGGAGGAACTGCGGAGGGCGGTGGATGAGGGAAGGGTTGGCTATGATGATAACGGGAATCTGGTCATCACCGAGTCTGGTTGTGATGTTGTTGGGTGACTCCTGGACTCGGAAAATTATTCGACGTTATGCAGTACTAAATGTCGGTACAGGTGGTCTCCGAATTATACATAAGACCATAACTCGTATAGTCTGTCCCTGATCTGCTAGGGCTGGAAGAATGTCTCTTCATAGGATATCGGGTATCGATAATCCAATCCATCAGAGGCGGTATCTTGAGTAGTTGGTCTTCAAGCATCTTAGGTCGCAAGAGCTTCCAGGTTGGAAGAGTTGTATGTACATGGTTTCCCCTGGACATCAACTATTCTGTCACGCATAGTCTGACACCTTTGGTTCATCGATAGTGATAGCTCAAGTACGCTTGAACCACGCGAGAGCTTACGTATATGCTGTTATACGAGTTACCTGCCGAAGGGAGGCTCAGCTAGGACGGTGAGAGAACAGGCAACATGTTGTTTGAGGAGGAGGCATTGTTTGTCTTCTAGGTTTCCTCGTCGATGATATTTCGTTAATTGATAACGAGAAAAAGCCTGAGCTGGAATAAAAACGCCTTTAGTCACACATTGCCTGACAGTTCCTGAGGGCTTGACAGATCTAGGGACGACGGGTGGTTGAGGTTGACTGCGGCAAGTGTTGTTCTCCGGACTAGGAGATGTAGGACAAACCAAAAAGGGAAAGTTTCACTGCTCGGTAGTAACCTTTTTTGACATTAGCGCCACCCTTGGCTTCACCGTTCCGCAGTGTCGGTGCTGCATCCATACTGTGTCCAAGGGGCAAAGCTACCAGGCAGACAATTGAACAAAATGTTGGTTGGGACTGCAGAATTATGCCTCTCACAAGAGAGATATGGTCTAGACTTTGCTGAGTCAGGTTGCTATAACGCCCCAAGTCTTCCTCGGAGACTCCAACTAACGTTTTCGTATGCCACACCGGTCCCTTTGGATCCTTGATTTTCGTGTCTGCTAGCACCCGTTCGTCCTCTTTCCCGCCGTGTACCACTGTATCTCGCACTGGCCGAGATATTCATTGCTCCTGCGTTCTTCGCCGACTTTGCTCTGCTTCTTCATATCGAAACTGCTTTGAGGCAGCGGTCCTAGTATTTTGAGTTGTCGGGTCGCATCGACTTTTATAACCTTTGCCGGTGCTCATTGCTACGCCCAGAGACGCACCTTGAAGTACAGAATATTTTTACAAGTTCCTGATGAAGGGTGAGGCCACGCCAACTTCCTCCACCACCACCACCTCTCCCTAGGGCTCCCTCGCCATGGAGCCCGACATCGCTCATCAGCTTATCAGGCCCGCCGCAGCAGGCCTGATACTGCTTCTTACAGGGCCGGGGTTTGTGAATTTCCTCAAGTCGCGGACTCGGTCCGGAGTGGGATACATCCAGCTGCCTCAAGACACGTCGCGGTATCAAGACTGTGATGGTGTCGCCACCGAGGACTCCATCCGCGCCTATTCAGACACACGACCCCGGGTGGCCGTTTGGATCACCACAATTGTTGGCTTGGGTTCCTCTGTTGCTGCAAGAGTGCTGGCTCTGAGAAGACACGGGTATGAGGGCTTCTTGTCGGAACTAGCGGCCGAAGCCGAGGCAGCGTGCTGGGTACGATTTGTTCTTATCATTACTCATCCGGTGTTCTTGAGTTGAATGTTTCGCTAATTTATCCACAGGCCCTCTTGTTGCTACAATGCGCCTTTCTCCCTCCAAAACACCAATATCAAACCAAGTTCCGTCTTACCGTCTTCGGCCTCTTGTCGTCCCTTCTGCTGGCGTTATCGGTCGCTTTCCTCCATGGCTACAACGCGGTCGAAGCTCTATTGGCCGACGGTGTCGATGGGGTGACCCGGGCTTTGGGTGCACTTAACCTGCTCCAGCTCATTGCTGCCGTCGCTTCAGTTCTGGCCTTTGCTTGTTTCCCCCGTCGGCCTGATGTCTATGATGCCACTGAACTAGTGGACCAGCAACACACGTTTTCTCTCCTCTCCGTGTTCACCTTTTCCTGGAACCGGAGCATCTTCAGCGTTGCTAAGGAACGGCAAATGAACATCTCCGACATTCCCAACCTCGACTATGCCACACGATCAAGGCACCTGCAGCAAAAGTTCCTGGAGAAGCGAACAAGTGGCCCGCTCTGGAAGCAGCTCATCAAAGCACACGCTGGGGAGCTCGCTCTGCAATGGCTCTTGACCCTGGTCATCGCCCTCCTTGCTCTGTTCCCGCAAGTTGTCCTCTACAACTTCCTCTCCAGGATTGAGCAAAGTCAGAAACGAGAATCCCGAGATCCTACCGTCTTCATTTGGGTCTTTGGCCTCCTCCTTAGCCAAGTCCTCCAAGTTGGAGTTAACAACTGGCTCAAGTGGATCACTGCCAGCCGTCTGGAGATTCCCGTCGGTTCGCTCCTTCAATCTTTGGTTTTTTCCAAAGCTCTCAAGCAATATGAGACTGCGCCTCCTGGCCAGAATGCCGAAAAGAGCAGCAGTTCTGGTCAGCAGGCTGGCTCGCAGACTGCCAATGGAGTGCCATCCAAGGGCGGCAAGTCAAAAGGAGGAAAGATCCCCGAGACGCGACAGTCGGTGGTCAACCATATGAAGTTGGACAGGTATGCTTCTGTTCTGTCAGCCTCTTTCAATCACCTTTCAACCTTTTCCTACTGTACCATCTCATGTATTCTGTCGAGTTCTTGTCACTATGGATAGTTCCTCTGACCTCGTTTTAGTGGCCGAGTCAACATCTTTTGCACCTATAATAACAACTTTCCCATGGCCATCTTCAAGCTCATCTTTGCTGGCGGTTTTGCTGTCAAGCTGATGGGCTGGCTGCCGGTTGTGTGTGGTCTTGCTGCTGGATCCCTCATGGTCCCGATAAGCACAATGTTATCAAGAAGATATACAGCACTGCATTTCGGCCTGATGAAATACCGTGACGGAAAAGCTCATCTCCTTACCGAAGCCCTTCAAGGAATGCGCCAAATCCGATACTCGGCTCTTGAGCAACACTGGGAAGGTAAGATTTTGGCCTCCAGAAATGAAGAGCTGAGGCAGTACTGGAAGGTGGCCCTGTGGCAGTGCTTGGTTGTGTTCATAGTGAATCTCGGCCCACTCTTGCTCGCCAGCGTCACCTTCACCATCTACGTTTGGCAGCGTGGCACAGGCATCCGCGCCTCCGTCATCTTTACCGCCCTTGGTCTCTTTGACCAGCTCGACGAGGCTGTTGCATTGTTGCCACTCCTGCAGATGTACCTACTCGAAGCCTGGACGAGCGCAGTGAGACTGGAGAAGTACTTTAACCAGTTGGACAAGGAGTCCGTGGCGGAGCCGGGAAGCGCCATAACCTTCGAGAATGCCATTGTTGCATGGCCAACTCTCCAGGACACCGACGCGCCCGAAGATAGGGAGGGTGATGAACACCAACGCGAGCTGCGATCGACTCTCAGAGATGTTAACCTAGAGTTTCCGACTGGAAAGCTCAGTGTTATCTCGGGAAAGACTGGCGCAGGCAAAAGTCTTCTCCTTGCCGCGATTCTTGGTGAAGCCAAGCTTCTTGCGGGCAAGATCAACATGCCGCCGGTCCCGGAACTCGACGAGAATGCCAAATTCATCTCCGAGGATGATTGGATTGTCCCGGAGCTGACTGCTTTCGTCTCCCAGACTCCTTGGATCGAAGGAGGCACCGTCAAAGAGAATATCGTGTTTGGTCTACCGTTTGTCGAGGCCCGCTATCGCAAGGTCATTGCAGCCTGTGCTCTGGAGAAGGATATAGAACTGTTGGTGGACGGCGACGAAACCGAGGTTGGTCCCAAGGGCGTGACCCTCTCTGGGGGCCAGCGCTGGCGCGTCGCTCTCGCCCGCGCTCTCTACTCTCGGGCTGGAATCCTTGTTCTCGATGATGTCCTGAGCGCTGTCGATGCCCATGTTGGGAGGTTGATTGTGGACAAGGCACTCACCGGTGAACTCGCCAAAGGGAGAACTCGCATCTTGGCGACACACCATGCGGACTTGGTGTTGCCTTATGCAAGTTACTTGGTTCGACTTCACAGCGGGACAGTTGAGGCGGTTGAGCACTTGTCCCCAGTGGACGAGGAAAGTGATACAGCGAAGAAACCTCAGAATGGCTCGGTGGTTGAAGATTCAGATGAGACCCTTCTAACGACTCAGAATGGGCACTCCGCTGCAGGTTCGACCAAGAAGGCCAAAGACGAAGAGCAGAGAGAGACGGGTCACGTCAAATGGAAAGTCTACAAGGCATATTACAAAGCCAGTGGCGGCGCTCCGGCGTGGCTGCTGGGAGTCGGCATCCTGATCCTCGGCCACTCTCTGACCGTGGCCCGGAATTGGAGTTTGAAGGAGCTCTCGCAGCAAGCGGCAACCGAAACCATCAAGTTGGCCCTCCAGGCAGGCGATATGGTCACCGACTTTATGAACTCCGGTGAGCTTGTAACGCTGAGAGTGTTTGGAAGCGAACATGGAATATTCTTCTGTAAGTCTCAGGCAATATGCTTAGGGGTGTGAAACTGGTAATGACTAACCTGACCTCTAGGGCTGGGCGCGTACGTTGTCATCGAGTTCCTCATGCTCATTGTACAGCTCATTAGGGTGCTTGTGTTCTTTCTGGTGGGCATGAAGGCGGCTCAAGCTCTGTTTGAACGCATGACACACGCTATCCTTCGCGCTCCCTTGCGTTGGATCGATACGGTCCCCGCCGGCCGTATCCTCAACCGCTTTACGTCCGACACATTCATGGTCGACAGACGGCTCACGAACGTCACCTTCACCTTCCTCCGCAATGTACTCTTTTTGGTCGTGATCATTGCTACCAGGTATGTCTGCCCTCCTTCCCATGAATGGGGAGCACTGTTTGACTCAATTCTGCAGTCTTTCCGTCTCAGCATATGTCATCTTCTTCGGTGTCTTCCTCTTCATCCTCTACGTGCGTGTCGCGCAGGAGTACATCATGTGCGCACGGGAAGTCAAGCGTATCGGTTCGGTATCACACTCCCCGATCTATGATCAGTTCAGCTCCGTGCTTTCGGGTCTCTCCACCATCCGCGCTTTTCACCGCACCAAGTATTACATGGATCGCATGTACGGCCTCATCGACAACAATGCTAAGGCTCAATGGATGTTGAGTTTATCCAGCCGCTGGATGGCTTTCCGGATGGGCGTGCTCGGTGCCCTGTTTGTCAGTGTGGTTGCCAACGCTGTCGCCTTTAGCCGTGTCGACGCTGCCCTGGCCGGTTTCAGCCTGGCTTTTGCCCTCCGCTACACGAGCGCCCTGACCTCTCTCCTCCAATCCATGACTTCTGTGGAACTGGGCTTCAATGCCTGTGAGCGGATCCTGGAATACGCAGAGATCGAGACCGAGCCTGAGGGCGGCAAGGACACTCCGGCTGCATGGCCAACAGAGGGCAGGATCGAAGTCGAGAACCTCACAATCCGCTATGCCGACGATCTTCCTCCAGTGTTGAAGAAGCTCAACTTTACGGTTGGCGCAGGGGAGAGAATTGGCATCGTTGGAAGGACTGGCGCTGGAAAATCGACCCTTGCCGCTGTCCTGTTCCGCCTGCTCGAACCCGTCGAAGGCTCGGTTCGTGTGGACAATATTGACATTTCTACGCTGAAGTTGTCGCATCTGCGGAGCCGGCTCGCCATTATTCCGCAAGATCCTTTCCTCTTCTCGTGAGTTACTTATGGGTGACTGAGTTCCACTTATTATATTGTTGCTGACCGGTCTGTCAAACAGGGGTACTTTGCGATCGAATCTTGACATGGAAGGGGTCCTAGATGACTATGAACTCCTCGAAGCGCTCAAGAGAGTCCACTTGATTGAGCCAGAAGAAAGTGACCAAGGTCCTGCGATTGGCCCCACTGATCTTGCCGTCGCGAGTGCCACTCCAGCCACCATTTCACCATTGGCAGATTCTGAAACAACAACGCAATCATCCACTGTGTATGACCCCGAGCCGACCGTGATCGAGACGGAACCAACGTTGCCGTCCTCTCCCCAACAAGAACGTTCCATCTTCACCAACCTCTCAACCCCCATCAGCACAGGCGGCGCCAACCTCTCCCAAGGCCAACGCCAGCTCGTCTGCCTTGCGCGCGCCTTGCTCAAGCGTCCCAAGATCGTCGTCCTTGACGAGGCCACCAGCGCCGTCGATTGTGGCACCGACAGCATCATCCAGGAATCCCTCCGCAAAGAGTTCGCCGCTGCCGGGTGTACCGTGCTGGTTATTGCCCACCGGTTGTCAACGGTTGCTGATTTTGATCGGATCCTGGTGTTGGATAAGGGCCGGCTTGCTGAGATGGGCACACCGAGGGAGTTGTTGTTGGCCGGGATGAGGAAGGCTAGAGCCGCGGGTGCTGTTGCCACGTCTAGGCGGAATGCCGACACGCAGGAGGATCGTGAAGGTGATAATAGCACCCTCCAAAGCGAGGGAGGTGAGGACGATGCGGAGATTGATGGTACTGGTGCCTTCTGGGAATTGGTCCAGAAGAGCGCTGAGAAGGATAAGCTGTTGGATATGGTTCTTGGACCTGACTGGGAAGGTCTTTTGGAGAGTTCTTTGGTTGGTGAAGATGTGCCGAAGCGCGACTCGGCCTGAGTTGTTGGCTTCTTGGTGGATTCCGCAGGTACCTGTAGTGTTGTTGCATGAGCAGGGTTTTGTGTTTGTTTTCTGGTTCCTTGTTAAGATATAGACATGTAGAGGAAGCGCTGATCAGGGGAACCCACAGCGGTGTGTGTGGCTCCCAACAAGGAATAATCCATAATGACTCCCGTCAGCACCACGTTGACTAGGGGCTTTGTGTAGGAGGTGTGATGAAGTAATACTTAAAGAGCTTATTATGTCTTCATGTGCGTACCTTACTCCTCAAAGTAATCCTCAGAAGATTTACAGGTGAAGGAATCCTTCCATTCATGTTCATTTTATAACGACTCCTTCAGCGTATTCCCATGTCCGCGACAGCTGTGTTTCCATATCCGTGACACTAATGCTATGTTCATGTCATTGCCCATGTTCACTCGATTTCTCGGTGGATTACACTACTTCTCATTACATCGGCGCCATAATGGTTCTCCATGTCACATCCAGAAATACATAACGCCTTAACACCAACGCCACGAGTTCTCTGCCTGCTCTGTCTTAATGCTCTTTGGGGTATCGATGCTCCATCACCATGAATGCCTTAATCTCAGTGTATCTCCACGCCGTTCCTCCTGACCACCCATTATCCTCCGTCCTGCCATTTTATGAATGAGAAAGTCATCGCGAGTGAGAAAGCAATCCGAGTACAACACTCTCCAGGAGTGACAGCAAAAGGGGGGGAAATCAGGGAAAAGGAAAGGAAAATCATCGCTGTTGTGAATCCCATGTGCCTGGTCATCAGGCCATGCCCTGTCGCGGCCAAGG
This sequence comes from Mycothermus thermophilus, assembly GCF_041956435.1. Taxonomy (NCBI): domain Eukaryota; kingdom Fungi; phylum Ascomycota; class Sordariomycetes; order Sordariales; family Chaetomiaceae; genus Mycothermus; species Mycothermus thermophilus. The sequence continues at coordinate 2,580,145 of NW_027191428.1, forward strand.
GACAAAGAGCCGAGAGTGAAAACAGAACAAAACCCCGAACAAGAAAGAATGGAAATCCGCGACGTCCTCGATTTCTTGTGTTGTCTGCGATGTCCATAACGAGGAGTGAAGGACTGTGCCGTCAAAATAGAAATGCAAAGAGGTAAAAGCAAGGAAGCGAGAAAAGCATGAAGTCGACCATCGGATACATACGGCACCGCGTCTGAGAAAGAATCGCGGGTTCGCCCTGCGGTGTTTGTCGAACGACTCCACCCCGAGCTCATCAGCAAGGCATCCCCTAGTCGATCACAATCGCCGTCTCCTTTTGCTTCCCATCCGCGACAACCACAGCGTGGTGACCGTCGAAGGCCGTGTTGGGGTGGTGGACACCGGGTGTCTCGGTCGCAGCAGTCGATGTCGCCGGCGTGCCAGGGGTGCCGACTTTGCTGGTCTGCTCATCAGACTGGACACCCTGGAGGGGGGTGGGAGTACGCGTAACTGCCGGAGACGGACCAGATCCATGGGCGCTCGCAGGAGTTTGTGGAGCAGTAGCGGTTGAGGCCGGCGCCAGACCAACGGAGGTGACTTGGTGAAGTCGCTCCGCAGCCTGTTGGACAGAGCCGTAGTGCTGGTGATGGGGCTGGCCGTGTCCATGAGCGTCATAATGAGGGTAAAGCCCGTAGTGAGGTGGTAGGGCAGATGGGAGCAATCGGTAGTGCGGGTCGTGACGCGGAAGATCAGTGTGAGATGTGTGGATCGAGTGATATCCGGAAAACGCCGGCCCGGCCCGGCTCTCGAATGCCATGTGATGGTCGCGCTCCCGGACGAACCAGCGCACCGTCTCCAGGTCGAGGCCCTGGGGGAAGGACCTGCCCAGGCGCTCACGGTGGGCGTCAAAGACGCCCCACAGGAGATCGAGAGCACGAAGGCCGCTAGAGATGTACTGGCGCATCTGGACCAAGATCGGATTGTTGTCCCAGGCCCTGCGCATGTCGCTCAGGACCTGGAGGTCAAGCTGATGCGAGTTCTGCTGGTGAGCGGTCGGCAGGCCGTTGTATCCGTGATCGTATGGGTTGGCCCTGGGGGCGCCTGGAACCGGATGGTGGGTGCCCAGGTTGCTACGATAGGGGGCGGGATTGTTGCTTCCATCGTTGGAGGAAGTCTCTCCGTCCTGGGAAAGAACATGTCAGTCCAAGATTTGAACTTGAATGGACGTGATGTCGAGAGAAACTGGAGGCTTACAGTTGGACGGCCAGGGGCCTCCGTCAGTGAGGCGGCGTCCCTGGGGCCATGATATCCCGAAGGTTCGGAAGCGGTCACTGGAATTTGGGTCCTAGGGCGCCGAGGGTCAAGATGGGGCCGGTCCCCATAGGTCCAGTAGTAAATGTCAGAGATCAGGCTCGACCTCTCGACTTCCTCCTCGGCTAGGCGACATCCGAAGGGCCCCGGAACCGGAGCCGGGACCGCGCTGGAAACGGAGGGGCGAGTACACTCCTCCCGAATCGACAGGAGTGCGCCGGCGGCAATAGCGCGAGCGTCGTTCTCGGTAGGCTGGTTGCTCAAGGGCGGCGGAGCAGGAGGGAGCGGGCGCTGAGTGGGAGCATTAGACTCCTCCTCGTCGTCGTCGTCGTTCTCATCTTCCATTCTCCTCCGCCGTTGCGCCTTGTAGCGGCGCCGCTCGGTGGCTGTTTTCCTTCTACCGCCATTCCTGTACATAGCGGCCTTCTGCTTCCTCCAGTCGCATTTGGCTGAGTCGACAAAATGGTCGCGGTTACGGTACCAGGAACGCTTCTCGATGCAGCCCCGGCATAAGCGGAGGCTACAATCGTTGCAAATCTGAAGAATGCCGCCTGGAGCCCGGGCATTGCAGCAGTCGCACTTCTGGACATGACCATAGCTGGGAATCCAAGAGCGATGGATGCGAGCTGGGTCTTGGGCGAGGATTTCGAGAGGAGGCGGGGGAATCCCATCTTCGTCGTTGGGGTGAGCCGGAGCCATGTTGGTAGTGTTCGCCATGTTGGCTTGAAACTCGGCGAAAAGAAAGTCAGAGATGGGTAACTCTGTAATGATCGAAACGAACGATGTGAGAGGATAAGTGCAATAAGAGGTGCCTAGTTCTTTAGGACAACCAAGGCGTATTGGGGGGAGGTAACGAGAAAGTCACTAGATGGTTGGAAGTGATGTAAGACTTTGGGAGGCTTCGGGATGATGGTAGGAAAGAGTGTGGTTGTTGAGGAAGAGGTTGAGAGAAGAATGGAAGAGGAAGAAGTTTGGGGGAGAGGACAATTGGTTATATAGTTGGATTTAAGGACCCTCTATCTGAACCTAAACCCAGGCACCTTCCACGTATTGTCCCTCTCTCACGATATAGGAGAATTTGTTTATTCAACATCAGATGGGAACAAAGAAACCGGAGGGACGAGTCGCAGGACCTTTCCCAACATCCATAACCTAATCGTTGTGGCCTTCATGGGATTCGTTGAATGGTTTTGGAGATCGGACGATGACAAAGAACAGGCAGTTTGGGATCCGTTTTTGACTTTGATATTCCTAGCCCTCAAGTTCAGATGGTGTTGGGGCCAGGGAAGTACTTTGGTTTAGGGTTGTCCACTTTCTTTATAACAATAAGATGAGATGACATGGAGCCAGTCTGTAGAAACAACTTCTCTGGCCAACTCAGCAATTCAAGGAAGAATTGCAGACCTTCTTGCGCTGTGGTAAGCCCTGGGAAACGTGGATTCGACCTTCTTTGATGGCACTTCGAAGTCCCTATCAGATGAATCTTTGTTATAGTGGAGTTCACTCGAGAGAATGCTCCAGTCTTGATCACAAGGCGGGACTGTGCTGTCGTATCATGAATGGTCAGGGCCCTTCGTCTGAAGACAAGAACAACATGAAAGAGAAACAAACCAAACACGCAACTCGAGGTCCGGCTGTCTCTATGAACGCAGTCATGCCAACTTTACGACTTGCATGACGAGGACTTTGGGATGGACTGAGAGGCACACAAAGACAATTGCCAAGTCACGGCTATTGTCAAACTTGTTACAACTTCCAAGTTCTGGTCTGAAGATCCTCCTCGACATGTTGACGTGTTGAAGCAATCAGGGTTCGGGCAATCCCTTGACTCAAGACTCCTGTACAACTCGAGGAGCCTCTGTGTCATGTGTAGTTACCTTACGGAATAGGGACACTCAAAAGTGTCAGTGATAGTTCAAGTGAATCAGGTACATTAGGTAACACGACCACACCGACCTCGGCAGATCTTGCTTACCTGATTTTGGGTGGGTGTTGCCACAAACCTCAATGAGAAGCATCCATTTTCTTCTTCCACGACGTTGGCCGAACCGCCACCCGACACCGCCATGATAAAGAGGAAGACACTGTCCCATGGACAGTCTATGTTAGATCCAAATGCCAACCGATGACCATTTGAAAGTTGGCGTGGTCTAGGCTGGGTGGATAGATACTGTCAGATGGACTGCCACGTGATTTGGACACCCGAAACACAAGCCGTGTCGGTCTCTCGGCTCCAGCTATGTATCATTGATGACATCGAGGTCTCCGTCTGTCGTAAGAGCTCAGATTGCAGATGTCGAAATGGGTTTCGGGAGATGACATTTTTCCAACATTTTCACTTTGCTTCTCGGGACGTCGTCGCTGGGTGGGGCAGCCAAGCAAAACCGTTAAGATGCCATCCAACCAATGTACGTCTGAGGCCCACCTGGCGCACGAGTGCCCCACTAGCATTTTGCTTGATTGGGCATTGAAGATGCACTAACGTTAAATGGGACCCACATTTGAACCGCGTCTTTGACGCGTTCTTCTCGCGATGAGACGCGTCTCCCAACCCCACCTCTGACCTGCCCATCTCCCACCCGGTTGCGCATTCTGCGCCTGGCTTCTCCCATCCCGTGCCGCGCATGGAAATTTTGAGTACCTGGAACATTCCTGCAATTACAAAGCATGTACTTCGTGCTGTAAAATTTTTCGAGTCGTGTCCAGGAGGGCATGTTGTCGTTCTGTTGCGGATTTGGGGCAATGTGAGGATGGGGAAATCATTTCCATGGTTCGATCGCGTGGATTTCCGCGCATTCGGGCCCGGAACCTGACTTTGCCTACTTCGTCCAAGTCAGGGGCTCGACGAGTCGCTGCACCCCACATGTGGGCGGAAGCAGTCGATAATTGTGTTCACCTTCACCCTAGTGTAGTATGTACATACGTAGTGTTGGGTTCGTGGGGCCGGCCAGGAACAAGACACGGACCTGGCGATCCGGCTTGTCGGTCTCAACCATCCTGCCCTGCCCTCGCCCGGGCCGAAGGGCATTGGCTCTCGGTAACCACGGGAAGAGACAGCAACCAGGCAAACCGACAGCACATGGGGTTTTGGAGGTGGTCCCTGCTTGAGATACGATTTACCTACACTAGGTCCCGCCTACTGAGTCACAAAGCACCACCTCATGGCGGGGGGTGACATGAGTAACGGAAAGAAGTGGTTGACCATCCGACCTCTGCCTGGCCTGAGTAGCCCGGACTCCATGGAAAGATGATTGTCCCAAAGAGCCAGAATCACACAGTGTTTGGTTGCCAATTTCACAGACGCTCGCGCATTTCCCATCTCAATCTCTTTTTTTGCATCACAGCCCTAAGATCGAGACTGTCCCGCAGTTAAGGGCTTTGCGTTATTGTGAAAACAGCATCCAAGACTGCCGACAGGGCAGATGAAACACAGCTCCCTTGGACCCTCACGGACGTCTGGAGACAAAAAAAGGCCATGATGGGAAACGAAACGCGGCGATTTTCGGTCGCTCCCGTCTTCGCGGTCGAGTGTGTTAAAGTGCTTGCATGAGGAGTGGAGTCCTGACGACGACGGGAGGGAGGCCAAGTGGGTCTCCATCCCTCCCGGAGCTGATCATCATTGGTTCCTGCTCCCTGGACACCATTAGGAAGCCCTGTCCGTCTCGTCATGTGGCCCACTTTCTGCACGCCAGCTCCCCTGGAGCCCGTCTTATTAGGCGCATTATTCCTCTGTCGGCCCTCTCGGATCCCCCGTCCAACGGCTTCCGTTTCCTCCTCCTTCACCTTGCGCATCTTTTTTTCGCCCGTCTGCGCATTACACACGCTTGCAGGCTTTCGCATTCTGAAACTTTGCGCTCATTTTACATTCCCTCTCGCTGTCGGACGCTTTGAGACATTGCGACTACCTTTGCGGACTCCTCCGCCCACTTTCCTCCAGCCACTCCCGTTCTTTCGACACTACCGCATTCCCGGCGCTGTCGCAAACATCCCGCTTCCGGAAGCCCATCGCATTTCTTTGCGACTCGACAACCACGCTTAAACACTTCGCGCGCGGGCGCTCCGACTCGGATAGACACATTCGCAACTCTCCAAGCTTGCGCCGACCATATTCGCGACAATGTTACTGCCATCCGCGCTTCCTTGCGACTCGTCGCACACGGCGCCCCTGACGCGACTTCAGGCTGCGCTTTTCGCCTCTCCGCCAGCCAGCCCTCCTCAACTTTCGACTCAGAGCGCCTTCGGCAACCTCTTCTCGACCTGCCGCTCTCTCCAATCCCTCCTCAATAACCCCGCGCCGGCACCACCCGCCGCTCAGCAACAGCAGCACCAGCCGCAACCACAACAAGAACCCATCACCCCTCCTCTAGCGCCTGCGCAACCTCCGCTCAAGCTTCGCCTGCGCTCGCGCAAGGCAGATACCACCCCAGCGACTCTCGCCGACCACGGTCCAGCCCGCAAACGCGTCGTCAAGCGCACCGCTGCCGCCGCCATCGCACACCAACAACACCAGCACCAGCAGCCCCTTACCCGCAGCGCAAACAAGCGCCGGCGCGGCGCCATTGACACCAGCGGCCGCCATAACCACGACGACAGCGACAGCGATATCGAGAAGCAGCAGCAGCAGCAGCAACAGCACACCGAAGCGCAAGACCACGACAGGCCTCACCCTGCAGCGGCGGCGCCACATACCCCGAAGCGTTCCCGCATTGCGCCTGAGGTTCTCCCCCTCGGCCTCGAGCGGGCAGATTACCACAGCCTGCACTCCTCCCTGGCATCCTCCTTTTCCTCTGACGCCGACGGACCTCTCTCATCTTCCTTGCCCGCGGATTACCGGCCACAAGACCACGACCGCCCCGGCACCGACGTGGTGGTCGAAACGGACGGCGAGCTCTGGAGCACCGAGGAAGACCGGATCCTCGTGGAGCTCGTGCTCGAGAAGCTCAAGCTGACCAAGTCAGACTGGCAGGATTGCGCCAGGAGTTTGGGCAAGGACCGCGGGAGCGTGGGACGCAGGTGGAAGACCTTGATGGTGAATGGTGATGTGGGGTTGAAGAGGGGGTGTTTGAGGCGGCCGAGGGTGTATGGGACTTGGAGGTGATTCTTGTTTGGATTTGGGCTTGGGCTTTTGGGGCGGACTTCTGGTTTTTCTTCTGACATCTACGCGTACCAGTCGCACTTGTACTACTCTTGTTTTATTTATCTTGTTGTATTGTTGTATTAATGATGGCTTTATGGCTTTGACCAAAATGCAAGCGATGGGATGGGTGGCGGAGTGGACTTGTTCAGGAGCAGGAGGTTACGGCGGCAGTCTGTCTGTTGGATGCACTTTGATCGGACGTGGACAGTGTTGAATACAAGATGCGAAATCCCCTGCCAGAGCTTCTCCAACATGCTATTATCTGCAGCTTGTGTATGTCTTTGGCTACCACTAATGATGGGCCATCCGCCCTGGAACCCTCTAGTACGACTTCCAGGTTGACCTCGGACTGGACGCAAACATGGGCTGCGGTCAAAGTCCCTTGGAGATCAGAACCTGGAACCACTCAGTCAGAGACCTGCGGAGTAGGTACCGACGCTATGACCAGTCCCTCACCCCTCGCATCCCTATATCGCGGGGGTGGAGATGACGATGGGGATCGATAAGGCGACTACCTTAGCTCTGCTGCCCCCCACACTGTCGACGACAGGTGCCGCATCCCTCATCACGCTGCTCCTCGCCCAGATTAACGATACGGCCGATTGGCCTGCTACCACGTGCGGCCCCAGTGATAGACACCAACAGGTCAAGAAAAGGCAAGAGTACGTCCTTGGCTGCAAGGGCTCGGCGAGAAGGAGACTAATGCAAGTCATCTCCGACTTGCGGCCGTGTTACATGCATCAAGAGACGCAACGGCAGTCGGGGTTGGCAGAGAGCAGACGGGGATGCGAAGATGAAACATGCAATTGCGTACAGAATCCTATACATCAGGTAGTCTGCTCACCCGGGCTCCCGGACCTTTTGAAGGGCATTCATTCCTCCATATCCGCACATGGTAGCATGGCAGATGTCCTGGTTCTTGGGTTTGGACCGTCTCGCTTCTTTCCGCTCGGCGAGACAGCGGGACTGGCAGGTCGGTTGGCACAGGGTGCGCGAGCACAGATAGTTTCGTGTTTCAGGACTGGGCAGACGGGAGTGGCTGCAGGGAGTTGCAGTGACGTGCAGCTGAGCAAACGATAATTCTATCCTAGGCAGGTATGTACATCCACACATGAGTTATGTGGAGGAGTTGAATCCAAGATTATATGGGAACAGTCCTATGTAATCAGGTACATACAAGTCCTCCTGAGATCAACCCTGAGGTATCAAAACATAGTGCTGGCGATATATCCTTGAGCAACCACAACGCTCTCTCAACCACGTAGACTCTATAATGATCATCCTCCATCTATCATCGCAGACATGATATGGCACTCATGCGGATGATTTAGACTCCCTTCCCGTTTGCTCAGACTCATTCACCCTTGCCTCGGCTGCATCAGCGGGACGAGAACCGCTGCGAAGAACTGTATGTCTGCCCTGGGACGAGTGGCTCAGGAGGCAGCGGGGGTGTCCAAGTGTAAGAGAGGAAGATCCATTTCATCAAACATAGAAAGGCTTTGAAAAGAGAGTCGGCGTGTGTGTTGATACTAAAGCGTGTTATCTGGATATGTGTATGGAACAGAATGTGTTCCAGTGGATCCAGAATATTTGACAATGCCTACCCATACCATTGATTGCCGTCCGAAGGCCTCCCTGTGGTCTTGGTATCTTGTGAAGAGAAAGGGTTATCCGTATAATCAGCCACGGATCTCCATTGATCTGGCCCAGGGGATGGAGCTATGAGGGGACGAAGATGCGTTGCTGTTCAACCTGGCTCGCAGATATTGGGACGGGTGCAGAAATGAGGGTTGCGTAGCGGTGATCAGGCTCGAAACGAAGATGCTCCTATTGCGGTGGCTCTATGGCTCTATAATGACACGGCAAAGCCAATATACCTGGGTGAAATACCTAATCCAAGATGAGAGGAGAGCTGATTCTCTGAAATACATCAGTCTCAACGGCATGACTACTCCAGAAAGTGTTCTTAACATCACCTGGGGTGAATGGGCACCTTGTGCCATGCCACTGGACTAATAAATACACCCAGAGGAGTACTGAGTCAGGTAGGTACTCTTAACAAAATAAACACAAATGAATGCCACAATGCTATCATCCCTGCACCGACCAAACGATATGAACCCCCAAGAAGGAGTGACATCTAAATGAACTAATTTTCCCTCCCCCACGCTGAGACTCTTTGACATCATGCTCTGCCCTGCTTGATTCTCGGTGGGTTCATTCCTTAGGGCCTTGCTTCTGCAGAAGTTCTTTGATGTCTCGCAAGCGCTCTTCTATAGGTACTCCTCAGGGCATTTCTCCTGCACAAGTTGGTTGACCTCTCGCAAGCACTCTTCTTTTCGGTACAGCTCCAGGTTGGGCCAGCCATGTTTCCAGAAGACCTCCTTGATCAGGGGCATGGTGTCGACAACTTTGTCCTGAAAGTGGTCATGGTTCTCCAGATCGTAAACATTGTCGGAGCTCAGGGGAACCGTCTGCAAGTTGCGCAAGCAGTCCTTGAGGAGCTCAAAGAAATCCTTGACGGGCCAAGCGGGATATGTCCGCCACTCTCCCTGCTCTTGAATGGCAGTAGAGCTGGACGACTCTTCGGAAGCTTCAGAGTCTGAGGTGTCATCAAGGATAGGCTCCCGCGTCGGGTTGTGTCGTATACCGTGCGGGCAGTAATACCAATAAATGATGCCGTGTTTCGTGTCGAGTAAGAACCTTTCGTACCACGATTCGACGATGATAAGCCCCACAACGTGTGGTGGGACTAAGCCTTTGTCCCAATCCTCGTACGGCTCTGTAATAATCCTCATATCCTCGAAGTCCTTGAAGGCTTCCGCGGGATCGTGACCGCTACGAATCGTACGGCGAATCCTATCCGGCCATTTATAGAACTCGATATTGCAGGGTCCGGCATAAATCTTTCGTCCATGAGAATCATCGAGGTATGGAATGTGACGGAGGAGCTGGACCACATCGTCTGTTTTGCCCAGGGGTCGGAGCCGTTCGGGTGTGATTTCGGGCCAGCCGCCTTCGGGGGGGAGCTGAAGGCAAGACTCGTCCAAGTACATCTTGGTTAAGAACTCGAAATAGTCGCGGATGGCTGCAACCGTCTCCTCGAGAGAGTAACTAACCTCGCACCGACGGGGCATTGTTGTCGTGGCTGAAGGCTGGTGTGAGTGTTGTGTTGAGCGAAGAAAGCGTTGGGAGGGGATAACAGAGGATACCGGAGCAATGAGGTTCGTTGACAAATCACGAACCTTAAGTATTACCTGATGCATGTACCTCCACGTCCATAGCATCTTGGCTAGCATCGATAAGGATAGCTCATGCAGCTGCTGCCTACCTGGTAATTACAGAAGACCTTCTCATTCAGGGCATGTCGAATGCCTAGGTGGTTGACAAAGTCAAGAACGGGCAGACAAGTATATCACAAATGCCGGACCAAGCCGTCAACAAACCTACGCCGCTATCGAGTTCGACCGCGTGCCTGTGCTCTCAATCACGGACTCGGAGCACACTTCCAGGGAAAATCTTACCCTGTCTAACCTGCCTAAGGATTGCGCCCCTTGACTCTGGGTTTGTGCTCCTGACGTTCGATCCATACTGTGGGTACCCGACTCCCACGCCGCCACCGCCGTATAACTACAGGGCGCCTTATGTTCCGCCAGCAACTAGCACAGCAACGACAACCTAGTGATCTATGAGGTGGTAAAGTTAACCTAGGTGTAGTTGGTATGGATGGATGGGGACATGGTTGGGTGGTGAGTTGGTGATGTGATCTGGATAGCCAGATAGCAAGCAAGACAGCAGGGTTGATGTACACTACGTTGCCCGACTCAAGCACGCGACTTCCGCCCTTTTCCCTTTCAGAGTCTCCGAAAGCTGTGTCGAAACTGAAATACTGTAATACTTCCCATTACCTAAGAGTACCTAAGTTGAGAGAATTTTTGCAGACTCTAATCTCTATATACACAAACCTCAAACCTCTTTCAATCACATAGACTCCATGATGAATCATCCCGAACATGATGTGCCACTCGTGCGGATGACTTAGTCTCCCTTCCCGTCTGCTCAGACTCATTCATCCCTTGTCTCAGCTGCATCAGCGGAACGGGAAAAGCTGCGAAAAATTGTATGTCTGCCCTGACAAACGGCTCAAATAGCAGCGTGGAAGTCCGAGGATAACAGAAGAAGATCGGACACGGCGACCTGGTGGCATCAAGGCCGACCTCTGTCCGCAGATGCGTCCATCCAACCTCCAACATTCGCTTA
>NW_027191428.1:2591336-2619399 GCF_041956435.1 Mycothermus thermophilus
CCGCTTCCCCCTTGCTCACCACCCTTCAACAACAGTCGCCCTGATCCACATCCCGTTCGCCGGCCTCGCCGTCACGCCTCCCTTAATCTGCAGCTTACTCTCATCCATTTCCTCCTTGTTCTCCAACTCCCAGCTGAGCCTCCCTACCCAAGTCGCCAGCAAACACGCAAACTCCGACTTGGCAAACGCCTGCCCGATACAACTCCTCGGCCCGTGCAAGAACGTCAAGAACGCATAGTTGCTGACGGCGCCGCCGCCGGCCGGTCGCTTGCTGTCCCCTTCCGAAGCAGGCATCCACCGGTCCGGGTTGAACACCTCCGCGTCGTCGCCCCACAGGGCCCTGGACCTGTTGATGGCCCAGGGAACCAGCATAACCTGCGTGTTCTTGGGGATGTGCACGCCACAAATGGTCGTGTCGCGCGCCGCGCGCCGCAGGGTGAGCGGCGCCGGGGGGAAGTAGCGGAGGACTTCGTTGCAGACGGCGTTGAGGTAGGGCAGGTGGTCGATGTCGACGCTGGTGACGATAGAGTTTTGGTCGTCGTCGCTGGGGTTGCCGAGCGGGGGCAGGTGGGCGCGGACCTCGGCGCGCAGGCGGGATTGCATTTCCGGGTTCTTGGCCAGGAGGTAGATGGCCCAGGTGAGTGCCGAGGCGGTGGTCTCGTGGCCCGCGGCCAGGAAGGTCATGAGCTGGTCGACGAGGTTGGAGTCGCTGAAGCCGCCCGAGGTGAGGGCGACGGAGAGGATGTCGACGTCATCGAGCTTCGACTGGGCGAGCTTGCGCTTCTTTTCGTTGATGAGTTCGTGGCACTCGGCGCGGATGATTTTGGCGGCGTCCTCTAGATCCTTGTTGCGCTGGAGCGGGATCCAGGAGAGGAAACGAGGGTTAACGATCAATCCGAGGAGTTGGAGAATCCGTGCCTGGACGCTGGGCTTGAAAACGCGGTTGTACGCCTGTGTCAGGCGGTTGCTGGGGTTCTTGATGGCTTCAAAGTCTCGGCCCATACCCGCCACTCCGATAATGTCGAGAGTGATGCGCGACGCCCAGCTGCTGGCCTCAATGACCGCCGTGGCCTTGCCGTCAGACTGAGCCGCCTTGTCCTTGATTTCCTCCGTAATCGCCTGCACTCCCTCACGCCCCTTAGACCAGAAAACGGAGTAGAGATCCTTGATATGCCGGAACGAAAAGGCCGGCATGAGGTTCTTCCGCTGCAACTTGTGCTCATCGCCCTCCGCCAGCAGGAGGCCGATGCCGAGGATGCGGCCAAGGGAATAGCGCAACATCTGAGGTTTGATAAAGTCATAGCTCTTCGTCGTTAGAACCTCAGAGAGTCCCTTCGGCGTCGTGATCAAAAGTCGCTCCTGGTTGAATGGGCCCAGGTACCGAATGATGCCTTCATTGGGGATTGTGTTCATCCTGGAGAGAGATCAGCAATGACACGGCATACTGATCAAAGAGCGATATACATACCATTTAATCATGGGCGTCCCCGTAGGAAATGCGGTAATGGCCTTCCATTGGCCCATAAACCATGAGTTGCCGGTTGATGGCTCTGGCAAACCGATCAACGGTGAGAAGAACTTGGGGTAGAGGATGACTCTCCAGACGAGCCACGCAAACGTCTGGGTAGCCCATAGGACCGCAAGCGCGCGCAGAAAACTCGGCTGTCCAAGCCATGGGGTGAAGACGTTGGAAGAGACGAGGTAGGCCTCGATTGGAGAGGCCAACAGGATGGTGGTGTAAGCCACCATTGTGAAGCGCCCCGCGATAAAGCGGCGTAGTCCAGGGACGTCAAACTCTCACGATGAGCAGGCCTGGAAAGTAGGTCATAAAGACCGGCGTGATGCTTCAACACCACAGTGTCGAGTGGGTCGACGATGTCAATGATCAGAGAGGTTCAGGTGCCCAGTTAAATGTGAGAGGCGGACGCGCGGTTCAGGGGCTGAGTAAGCGAAGACGAGTCAGGTTGTTATTGGCTTTTAAATCGGGGTTCTGACGTGAGAAGTCGGAGAAAGGTCGCTACTCAAGAAGCAACGGCATCGGCAAGGAGTTGAATCCAATTCGGTTCATGGCATTGAAAAGGCTGAAACATGAGCAAATTTAAGATCCAAATGTGATGTGTTTCGAGAAGTGGATGACGTTGAGATACATTTGAAGCCACCCCGCTAACTTGAACGGCGTCGGCACTAGCCAACAAAGAAACCGGTCCGGCCAACTTCCCAGCCCCGAGCCCGTGCATGACCTGGTCGGGGCTCGGCATTTCCCAGCTCCCAGCCCGGAGACGGAGAGGCGGATCGGGCCGTTTTTGTTGGGTGTCGGTCGAATCATTGCTCCGGAAATCCAGAGGTGAATTTTGACTGATTCATGACAACATGTTAAACAAGGAGTTGAAGAAGATGAGCTGCCCATCTCTGTCAACTCTACTTAGTAGGTAATAGAAACTCGCTGGATTTTGTATTGACCTGGCGACGGAGCAGTTGTCGATACCCAGCATGTACTCCAATGTAACTCAAAGGGCGCGCGACATGCATGAGTTGGAGAAGAGTGCCAATCCAAATTAAATGCTCTAGAAAAGGGGAGAACTCATTTCGAGAATGGTGTCGATGTCTGGTCAAGAAGACTCTTCGATTCTGGTGGACCTCGATTCCGATCTGTTGTAACGTTGCTAAACTCTTCTGAGATGGCGTTGCTTGTCAGGGTTAGAGGTTGATGACTTTCAGCTTGCTTGTCTCTAACTTGCCTCCATTTTGAGGACGATCGTGATACTCCTGCCTGAGTCGCCTGAGGTAAAACGGTGAATAACAAAATATTCTACAACTCGCAGCCAGGAGTGAATCGTAGACAACGCCAGATCGAGCCAGCCAGCCAAATAAATGGCTGCATCCAGGGAAGACCAACCCATACGCCCCGAACCGGGGACGACAACGACATCACCATCGGCCGGCAAACAGATCGCTTTCACAGAGGCCCTGCCAACACCAGCCATGACCCCCAAGCCAACCGATACTATCATCATCACTCCAGGCTATCGGCCCGGCATCCTCGCCCGCACCCTCGAGATGCACCTCGACTACTACTACCAACTATGCGGCTGGGGCCGGCAATTCGAGGCCGTTCTTTCCCAAGGCATGGGTGATTTGCTAGCACGCTTGGATCGGCCTGTGAATCAAGTTTGGTCGGCGGTTTTGACAAGTCCGGCTCCACTTCCAACTCCGACTCCGGGTCCGGGTCCGGGACCGGATCAGATTACCACTCCACCCCCGACCGGGGCAACCCCATATACCACTCTGCCGGCGGAAGGAAAGATTGTCGGAGTTGTCTATATCGATGGCGAGTGCATCGGGGAACAAGGGGTTGCAAGACTGCGGTGTTTCATCGTGGACGAGTCGGTCAGGGGGATGGGCGTGGGGAGGAAGTTGTTGGACTCGGCGATGGAGTTTGTGCGCCATGTGGGGTTTCGGGAGGTCAGGCTTTCGACGATGCGAAGTTTGGCGGCAGCGAGAAGGCTGTACGAGAGCTATGGGTTCGTGGCTGCCGGAGAGGAATGGTTCGAGGAGTTTGGGAATGGCGTGTGGGAGATGAAGTATGTGTGGCGGAGCACTGAGAGTTAAGAGGTGGAGACAGAGAGGGGTGGGCAAGAAGGAAAGGACTGTGGTTGAGATTTGAACTCGCTTCAATGATCAGATCCAACCCAGAATACCTTTGAGCTATTTCTCGAGCATGCTGATCACAGTTTCCATCCAGTCAAAACCTCAATCCACCAAAACAAACCCCATAAAGTCCACCTCATGATCTTCCATCCGACCCAGAGCAGCCCCAGACCTCCTAGCCCCAAGACCAACCCGACTCCTCCAAGTACAACACTCCTGAGAGCAAACGCCTCTTCCGCTTCCAGCCTCATCAAACTCCGCTGCATGCTGTGATAGAAGCCCTCATGACGCGACGAGACTGGACTTGTGTCATCATAACGATGTGGTTGGTAGGAGTAAATGAGACGAGACAGCCAGCCCGGTAGCCAGCCGTGCTGTTGGGTGCCTGGGTGGTAGCGGGTCCGTAAAACTGAGTGATAGATATCGATGACGGCGAGTGCGATGACGAAACTTATGAAGCTGAGTGGGGTGATGAGGACCTGGGTTATGGTTCGAGCGATGTGATGTTAGCGCATGAACGTCTGTGACTGGTCTGGTTGATGCCAATGAGAGGAGTAGACATCATGGCCTGATGAAGTCACCAGGGTCCGAGATCATTTGGCATTGTATCCATAATGAATGTACGCACTTTGTAGCTATTATACCACCATGATGATCTTCTTCTCGCATCGCCCGCGTTTGGGCTGACAGGCACAGGGGGTGTCATGATGCGATCTGGCTCTGCACGTTGCGAGACACTAAGTGATCTCTAGGTATGTGATGAATGAGATGAGCAAGAGGGTTGCACTTTCGATTCGTGGACTGGAGCAAGATGGACGGGGTAATGGTTGGGCATTGTAAACTTGTAAATGAAGTTGATTCCGATACTTCCGAAGACGATGAGCAAAGGGAACCAATATTTCCAACATACGAGGGGCTCGGCTCTGGCGTTGGGTTGTAGAGCCTGGAATCTGTGTGTAACGTTGAGGTAACGGAGGGGTTCTGATGGCTAACAGCCTGAAATCACAGAAAGGTGGAACAGCCAATGGCCAGGATGTCAGATTCTATGACTCAAAAGTGACGAATCTGGCCACTGGCCCTCCGGTGTGTGAAAGCTGACCAGCGACCTACTACATGTCCGATTTGCAGATGAGATATATTGACATTGCTGTTTGCAAGTGGAGAGGCGTGGCGATGCATGGGAAACACAGAATGCTTTTTTGTCCTTTATTTTCTATCTTGCTGTTCTTTTGTCCCGAGCATCTACGGCAAAGCAATGCACTCAATCTCAACATCAACGCCCTTGGGCAATTGCTTCACAGCAACGCAGCTCCGAGCGGGCTTGTGGGTAAACCACTTGGCATACTCTTCGTTCATGGCCTGAGGAATCTCTTGTTAGCATCAAATGTTGTACGAACTTTTCCAAGGGCTTTCTAGCTCAGGGGTGCTCTCACAGCAAAGTTGTCCATGTCGACCAGGAAGGCATTGACCTTGACAACCTTGTCAAGGGAGGAACCAGCCTCCTCGAGGACAGCCTTGAGGTTGGCAATGCACTGAGCAGTCTTCTGCTGAATGGTGCCCTCAATCAGGTTGCCCTGAGCGTCACAGGGGATCTGGCCCGAGCAGTAGATGGCGGTCGGGGTCTTGATGGCCTGGGACTGTGGCAGTCGTCAGAATCCATTGAGTCTTTGGGCACTGGCCCCGGGTGTACTGGATGGGGATTTAAACATACGTAAGGGCCGGCGGCTTGAAGGACATGTTAGTGTGTGGATTTTCCATGACAGCAGAGGTACCTCCACTAGGGAACATGAAGGGACATGGACTTACGCGGGGCCGCATTCTTGGTGAAGACAGGAGTGGCCGACATGTTGTGAAGAGGGCGGGTTGCCAATTTTTGCAGTGTATTTCTGTTCAAAGGGGACCGGAGGAGAATTGGCAGCGCTCTTCTAGCAACCAGCATGGCAGAGGGAAGTCACACGAGTCAAGTGGAGGGCGAAATTTGAAGTTGGAAGCTGGTCCAAATGTATTGGAACTGCATCAACGGCATTCCGCTCCGTTCTTCGGAGAGGGGCTCCTGGCGGGTCAGACCCCGCCGTCGGGGCTGGGGCCCGAGCTTGGCGATCGCCGGGACGGCGCGATCTCCCGACCCGGGGAAGAACATGGCCCGATCATCCAGACTCGACAGCACAGAATCTGACTCTTCGACGCAGTGAAAGAACTATTGAAGACAGCCCAAATCCCGTGCACCATCCGTCAGATCTCACTTCTGCCGTCTGGACGCTGTTTGCACCCCTCGAATCACGGTTCGCACTGTGCCCGCGGGAGCTTGGGCCACATCCTGTCAGCGTCAGCTGTTCCCAGCTCGCCGGTTGGTCAATTAAGCCCCACTCTCACCGTCCGGATCCGGGTTACGCCAGGTGTCCAGTCTGGGGCCCGACTGCAAAGCTGGCGAGGCCAACAAACATTCGCATCAGCCCTGCGCCATCCAGAGCCTCAAGTTTAAAGGGGTTGTTGCGACGCAATTAATTTTCTACCACGTCGTGTCTTCCATCACCAGGCCTGACCTGTTTTCTACGTCCAACGTCTGCTTTGACTCTTTTTTCTCGTTAAGCTTCTCTACTCTCTTTAATATTTTTTCCTTTTTGTCTTTTCTTGTTTAATTCTCCCCAATCTCCTTGTCGCCTTCGATCAGCAGAGCATTGATAGGGGCCGTGGGTGTGGTAGGTGTCCAACTCCAACAAACAATCCTTTGTGGCGTCTGCCGCATCCCTTGCCAAACCCTGATTGCTGCACGCATCGGTGGTTGAATAAGATCGAGTTTCCGCTTTCACATATTTATTTACTATCCGCGACTTTTTGATCCTGGGTGTCTGGAGCACTGGCTGATCGACGACCTCTCCCTCGCAGTCTTGTCAGAATGACATCGCCGACGCCCCAGGGCACGTTGCGCCAACGACAAGTTGGCCCTGCCGCCACGAAGAAGCCAAAGGACACACCATCCTCCTCAGATGTTGAGCTAGACAAGATCGTAAAGGAGGCGGCCGCCAAGTCGTCCGGCAACTCGGACCGCGACTATAAGGTTGCTTTCGCCGTCATCACTTTTCTGGCTTTCCTCACCCGTTTCTGGGGGATCAGCCACCCGAACGAGGTCGTGTTCGATGAAGTCCACTTTGGCAAGGTTCGCACACCCTATTCCATTGCCCGGCGATGCGATTCCAGGTTTCTCAGTGAACACACGACTGACAATAACTCTTTGCACAGTTCGCCTCGTACTACCTTGAGAGGACATACTTTTTCGATGTGCACCCTCCGCTCGGAAAACTCCTCTTCGCCTTTATGGGATGGCTCGTGGGCTACGATGGGCACTTCCACTTCGAGAACATTGGCGACTCGTATATCGTCAACAAGGTCCCCTATGTCGCGTTCCGGTCCATGCCCGCCCTCCTTGGCGCGCTGACCGTGTCCATGGTCTACTTGATCATGTGGGAGTCGGGATACAGCCTTCCGGCCTGTGTCCTGGCTGCCGGCTTGCTTCTCCTCGACAACGCCCACATCGGCCAGACTCGCCTGATTCTGCTCGATGCCACCCTCGTCTTCGCCATGGCCTGCAGCTTGTTCTGCTACATCAAGTTCTACAAGCTGCGCCATGAGCCTTTCTCCAGGAAGTGGTGGAAGTGGCTCATCCTCACAGGCTTTGCCCTGTCCTGCGACATCTCGACCAAGTACGTCGGCCTGTTCGCCTTCGTCACGATCGGTTCTGCCGTCGTCATCGACCTGTGGGACCTCCTCAACATCAACAGGCCCGGAGGAGCCCTGACCATGCGGCAGTTCGGCAAGCATTTTGCTGCTCGCGCCTTCGGTCTCATTATCATGCCTTTCATTTTCTACCTCTTCTGGTTCCAGGTTCACTTTTCCATCCTCACTCGTTCCGGCCCTGGCGACGACTTCATGTCGCCTGAGTTCCAGGAGACCCTGAGCGATAACATCATGCTCGCCAACGCCATCACCATTGATTACTACGACACCATCACGATCAAGCATAAGGAGACCAAGGTCTATCTTCACAGCCACCCGGATCGCTATCCCTTGCGCTATGATGATGGCCGCGTGTCGAGCCAGGGCCAGCAGGTCACTGGCTATCCGTTCAATGATACCAACAATTACTGGCAGGTTCTTCCCGGTGGCCCCGATGACAAGAAGCTCGGCCGCCATGTGAAAAACCGTGACCTCATCCGCCTGCGCCATGTCGGCACTGACACTATCCTGCTCTCCCACGATGTTGCTTCTCCGTACTACCCCACCAACCAGGAGTTCACAACCGTCTCTATTGCGGATGCCTACGGCTCCCGCGCTGCCGACACCTTGTTCGAGGTTCGCATTGAGCACGGCAAGGCTGGCCAGGAATGGAAGAGCGTCTCGGGCCACTTCAAGCTCATCCACAACCCTAGCAAGGTTGCGATGTGGACCCATCCCAAGCCGCTTCCCGACTGGGGCTACAAGCAGCAGGAGATCAACGGCAACAAGCAACTCGGTCCGAGCTCCAACGTCTGGATTGTTGAGGACATTGTTTCCGTGCCTCCTGACCACAAGCGCCGGGAGAAGCCTGAGAGGAAGGTCAAGAAGCTTCCTTTCCTGCGCAAGTGGTTCGAACTGCAGCGGTCCATGTTCTGGCACAACAACGCGCTGACAGCCAGCCACCCCTACGCCTCGCTGCCGTATGAGTGGCCCTTCCTGCTTCGCGGCGTCAGCTTCTGGACTCAGGCCGAGACGCGCCAGCAAATTTACTTTGTGGGCAACCCCTTCGGCTGGTGGATTGCCAGCAGCGTCTTGGCCATTTATGCTGGCATTGTGCTGGCGGATCAGTTCTCACTGCGTCGCGGAATTGACGCTCTAGACCACCGTAAGTTTCTCGTATTCTTGTTTCACATTCCCAATGAGACACGGCTGCTAACTCTTTCACCTAGGCACACGCTCCCGCCTCTACAACTCCACGGGCTTCTTCTTCCTCGCCTGGGCGACCCACTACTTCCCCTTCTTCGTCATGGGCCGCCAGTTGTTCCTGCACCATTACCTGCCTGCCCATCTCGCCTCTACCCTCGTCACTGGTGCCTTGGTTGAGTTCATCTTCAGCACTGACGCGCCCCACCACGAGATTGCCCACCAGGCCGCCAAGGCCTCTGGCAAGAAGTCGGCCGCTCAGAAGCGCCACTTGACGGCCCGCGAGCGGTTCGCCGGCCAGAGCATGAAGGCGGCCTGGATTGCTACCGTGGTGATCTTGGCCGCCGTTGCGTGGTGCTGGTATTTCTTCCTCCCGCTGACGTACGGCTATCCTGGTTTGAGCGTGCCGGAGGTCATCAGGAGGAAGTGGCTTGGCTATGACCTGCACTTTGCTAAATAAGTGTGGTTGGACCGTGAGCCGTCCTACAACACGTTTGGGTTGTGGGACCGGCCGGGTTGGAGGAGAGTATTGGTGTGTATGTACCATCTGCTACGTGGTCTGGGGCTGGATGGATGGGGGTGATAAAAGCAATGTAAATTCGGCGCCTGTTTCTAGGTTTGGGTGGGGTTGGGGCTGGTCGTCGATATTTCCTTAGCTCTTAGTAACCAAATTTCTCATATATCCAAAGATAATGGACAATTGGGCTTGTGATAGCTTTGACGGACGGCCTCGAACCTGATGTTGCGCAGAGCAAACAAACTCGGGTAACAGATCGGATCGAGATCAGGGGACATCAGCATCGAATGCTTTGTATTTCTCATTTTCTGATCTATCCTATGTTCGGCGTCCCTATCATCCTACTGTTGCACATCGTGACAGTGTTTTGCTCCTCCAAAAAGTGTCCGTGTCCTAGCCAAGGCTCCGGGAAGAAGACGGTCTCGACAACAAGTCGTCACTGGATACTACTCAATACCTACAATGACATTCTTGAACCTGTTAGCAATCGATGTTTTCCAGAAACAGAGGAAATTGGAAACAAAGCAACAAGAATGTGAAAGAAAAAACCAAAAGCCTCCTCAGAAACCCAGTTTATAAGCACCACCAACCCCACCAACCACACCGTCCCAGCCCTTACCCCATCCTTCCCGAGCTCCGCAAGCACATGGCGGTGCAGGCGATGTTGTTCTCCTCTCAGAGCGAGCGACGGAAAGGCGAGATAAGGGTGGGAAGCGGGCGGTCGGCCGAAGGGGTGCCAAGTCTTGTCGGGGTTGGTCCCCCAAGAGGGGAAAACAAAGCCCCGACGAGACCCTGCTCGCCCGGGGAGGTTCAGACGGCTCTTCCTATTTTTGTGAAATATTGTGGGTTGCAACGAGGCGTTGCACATGTCATCATGTAGAGGCTTTTGTTGTTTATTGGTTTTGGTTTTTGTGTCGACCGTTTCCCGCTGGTTCTTGGTCTCCGCCCATCTTCCGAGTCCCATGCCGATGAAGCTGCGATATACGTCCTCTCTTTATAGCCGCCATGGCGTGGTCGACGCCTCAGAGGGCATGTCGAGAGGGTTGGGAGCGAGCAAATTGGCGTAGGAACCGGAGTGACGGAAGCTGGAAACCGCGGGATCGGTAGCACAGTGGTGGGATGGAGCGCGATGCACGGAATTCAGGGAAGACGTACTCAAACTGAATGGAGGTCGACGATGTCGGAGAAACGCAACTTAGACCGCGTAATATGGCCTTGAACTCGCTGAGCAGTATGTGGTGGCAGCTCGATCAAGAACAATAGAGGGTTGGATGTTGATGGTGGGATTGAAGTTGGGCAAAGATTTTTGTGGTCAGGGAAAATGATGGGTGCCCCACTGGCCGTGCACGGGCCACCCGCGAACCGAAGCGGACGACGGACACCTTCAATGACAGCTGAAACTGAACATTCTGCACTTAGGACGGGAGAGCAGATCTCTAGATTCGGAATTGAGATGATCATTCGAAGCTCGAGAAGAATCTAGCCAGGGATATTAACTTGAGAGCCTCTGTCTCATTCATCTCATCCTTCTCATTCCCCTTCTCTCATCTTGGAGCCAGTTCCAGGCATTCCACCGAGCAAAGGCGTATCCCGTTCCTTCCTTCCAACCGACCACTCTGGGGTTGAGCCAGAGCCATCAACATGAGTGGAATGGGGGAAGAAAACGTAAAAAAAATTGCAACTCAAATATCAAATACACACGAGGGTCCCTGCAGCAAAGTGTTCCCATAAACACCTCCAAGGTACCAGTCTCGCTAAATTGCCCATGCCCTTCCTCATTACATCATAAAAAAAGAGAATCCATGACCCATTGAAACGCATCGAAATTCACCTCATCCTCTCGTCATGTGTCATCTTCAGTACGGAAGGAAAGCACTGAGATCGTGCGCAGACCAGTCAACGTTGAACGCGTTGAGCAGGTCCTGGGACGACGGCGGCTGAGCAGTGTTAAGTCCCAGGCCAGTCATGTCCGTTGGGGCAAAGAGGGACTCGTTGAACAGGGGCTTGGAAACACCGTTGTTGGGTGGGAAGAGAACGAAGTCCCCGCCACCAACCGCATTAGCGATGGCAGCGAACTCCTTATTGTCGTCGAAGCAGTCCTCAACCTCGGCCAGGGAGTCGGGAGTGAAGAGCATGGCATTGGCCTGGCCAATGGGCGAGAGCTGTGCCGGCTGTGGCGGGCAGAGTTCGGCCGTCGTGAAGGGCACGAACGGCTGGCCGATATCCTTGTTGTAAATATTCTGCATGGGCGGCGGGGTGGAGAGATGGACCGGGGCACTGTAAATATCCTCGTACAGAGTGTAGTCTGTCGGGATATCTTGGTAGGCAGAATTGTGATCCATGCCCGAGTCTGTCGACGGCGTAGGGTTGTCAATAGGAGAGTAATCGAGCGAAATCTCCTGGGGGATCATGAACTCGGTGTCATTGGGGACATAGGTAGGGAACTCCAGGTTGTTGCCGTACATGCGGCTCCAATCATCTGGAGGGGTGGCCACGCCCACGCTGGACTCGCTGGGGGGCGTGGGAATGTTCTGGAGCTGGGGAGTAGGTTGGACCGAAGTGCCGTTGACGCTCGAGTTCTTCTTGCCGTTGGTCTTGGTGCGAATGTAGACCCAACCATGTGCCTTTTCCATGTGCTGCTTGCAGTTGGACTCACGCTTCGACTTGTATGGGCAAGGCTTGTAAAGGCACTCGTACATGGCTGGGCTTGTCGCGTGCTTGTCGTTGTGGTGACGATCCATCTCTTTCTCGGTTGGCCAGCCGTACTCGTGGTATTTGCATGTTGGGACCGGGCACTTCCATGGGCGCGAGTGAGTCTTCTCGTGCTTGGTCAGGTCGCACGGGCGCTTGAACTCCTTGTTGCACCCAGGCTCGCGGCACTTCTTGGGAGCGAGCTCCTCAGGGCTCGCGTTCTTCTTGCGCCTGGCCATGGAGCGCATGATCTCTTCCTCATCCTCAAGCTCCTGACTGGCCGAGCGCTTGAAGCGCACAGGGCCATCGGGATGCTCCTCAAGCTTCTCAATAGGCTGGCCCGTAGCCATCGAGATCATCTTTCCGTTCTTCTTGACGCGGACAAGTTCCGCAGGACGGCCGTTGATGTGGATGCCACCGTGGAGCTTGATCTCGTCGGTGCTAATGAAAGTGTTAGCCAACATGTCAATAGCCAACGGGGCAAATGGAGCAACATACGGATCAAGTTCCATTTCGTCCTGATTACCCTTCTCCTTGGCGTCTGCGAGCTGCTGCGCGTAGTTGCGGATCTGGTCAACCAAGTCGATGAAGTAACCACTGCTGTACGGCACGTCGCGCGGCCGTGTCTGCTCGTGGTCGCTGAGAAACTCGACAGTGGTCTGGATGCAGCGGATGGTGGTGAGGCAGAAATCGAGGTACAAATCGGCGGCCTTGGTCCTCTCCTTTAATAACAAGGCGCGATAAGTATCACCCCTCAAAGTTGTGTCAGTCATAAGTTCACTTACAGGAGCGACGAGCAGCAGCGTCTTCTCGAGGTCGCGGAGGCAGACGATTTGCTTCTCCTGGATCTTGCGGGGGCACTCGAGGAGAAGTGGGTGGAAGTCCTTAAACCCCGCGTTGCCGAGTAGAGGCTTGATCGTGTACTCGAGGATACGGCTTCTGGCACGGGGGCTGAGGCCCGGGGAGGTGGTGGTCGACTGGGAAGCGGCAGAGCGAGTCACGGCCGTCGCCTTCACGGTCTTTTCCTTCTTGACGGCGGCTTCTTTCTCCTTAGATGTGGCGATCGACGTTCCGAGACCGCTGTCGGACTCGTGGTGGCGAGAGGGACGGCGTGTGCGAGGCCGGAGGATACGGCGTTCGGCGGCCTGCTCCTTGGCCGTGATCGAATCGAGGGTGTGGTCAAGAAGACCGCGCGGCAGGGGCAGGGTCTCATCGCGCAGGGCCTTGCGAGAGGGGGAAGAGCTCGAGGAGTCACCGGACAGACCCGCGAAGGTCTTGTCGATGTCGCCGAGAATCATGGCAGTACGGCGGCGGTAGGCGTCGATGACATCGTCCAGGTTGGTCTCAGAGCGACGGGGCAGGGACGGGGGCGTGAAGGGCTGCTGAGAATCCAGCGGGCTGCTGGGCGAGTGGAAGGTCGCGCCCTTCTTGATGCTCACGCCAGAGCGGCTGGCGGAGGTCCTACGCGGGTTCGAAGACATGGTTGCGAACGAGTGAGGCAGGCCGAGCCAGGTCTTGGTCGAATTCGACGGGCCGAAACGCTGCATCATGTATCCCGGGTCAGTTCAACGTGTCCTCAATCATCGCATGGGCGGACGACGCCCTCAATGCATGAGTCACAGTTGACCTGCAGTGCCGAGTGCAGAGTGTCTTCAAAGAACCCGAGGGACACCTCGAGAATGCGTCGACGAGAGGAAGAGAGTCACAAAGGAACCGTTCCCCAACCCGAAAAGCAAAGAGCAGAAGATATGGGAAGATATGAATAAATGCGACAATTTATGTATCACGTACCATATATCAATGCGCTGTAATTAACGGCTGTTGTCGGCCAAGCCGTTGAGTTTGGGCCTGGCGATGCTTGCACCTCGAGCGCTGTCGACGAGGTCGAGATTGGAGTGTGTGTTTGTCGGATCGACTCCGGCCGAAGACCAGAGAAGACCGCTGTCAGACAAAAGGGTGTGCGTGGAACCGGCTGGTCTGAGCTCAGAACGCAGAACTCAGAAACGGCACACAGTGGTCGGGCAAGTCGGCCTCAGGCGTAAAAAGGGTGGAAGAGGAGGGAAGTTCAGGGAGTCATGAGAGCGTTGGGGATGAAAGGGATCAGAGAGAGAGGACGGGCTGGAAGAGGACGAGGGAGCGTTGATGAGAAATGCGGTGGATCATAGCACGCTGCTGCCTGCTGAGACGACAGGGGCCCCTTGCCCCAGAGTGGGGACCCAAGCTGGCGCAGCACTTGTGACCAACACCTCTGATTGGCTCAAAGTGGCTCCTCCCCCAATGCGGAGCAGCCCGGCGCTGTTGAGCCCGGTTGCTTGGCTGTCAGATTCTCGGCCGTTCCCTTTTCTTGGGTTGCGGCTAACACTTTGACGCGATAATCTGTTAGTGAGGCACAGCAATTTTGCTGCGGTTTCACTAACACGGTCCGATCGCGTCTCATCTCCCCGCGCATTGCGCGAAGGCAGATGGATTTCTCGACTGCTGAGAGGAGACGAACGACAACACCGATGACCAACGCTGCAAGAGACCGATACGCTACATGCCCTGCTTGCGCTTCGTCCTCCCGACGGGATTTAGAGCGTACAGACGGATAGAGACACGTCAACAAAGGAACGCGGTGGTTCATGCCGTTGCGAACTCCCAGAGAGAAGGGGCAATCAATCAACGGGCGGGATGATGCTGACGGGTCCACCCGAGCCGTCAACGAGGACAGCAAAGCGCCGTCTCACGGTGGCTCAGCCGCACCCCTTGCCAGCGGTCACTGCTCTTGCAGCACCACAACCATGGAGCTGCAATCTGCGACAGCGAACAAGTGAACGGCAGCTTTCCCCAAGCAAATCGTTGTGGCGGAGAGCTTGTCGTGACTTCGGACGGATTCACTTGCGGAACACCAGCATCTTGTTTAGTCCGATCCAGACAACGGGGCAGCGACCTCCAAAGTCCAAACCCCTTGACCTCGGCTGCGGCACCCGGACGTCTCTCCTCTTTGCTGTTGTGGAGATCAATTTCACGGGTTCATGGCATGATCTGGCCCCCGTTGCAATCGGTCACAGAAACAGCGTGTGCCCGGCATGATGGTCCTGGTAAACCCAACTGCAACATACGCTCCCCAGCGTTCTGGCTGCTGGTCCCAACCAGGTCCAAGCCCAAGCCAAAAGACGATGCCCTGCAGCAATGCGGCTCGGACGGAAGTTCGGGCCATTGAGGTGGCAGAGTGTCCAGCGTGCAACCGTCTTCTGAAGCAATGGCCCCTGGCTGATGTTTGTGGGGCCAGACAGCAAGCAAAGTGCCAATCCCCCGAGGAGGATCTCGGGATGCACTACACTAGATACGTACAGAGGTACAACCTCCAAGCGAGCGATTTACTTGCAGTCAGATGCTGGATGGTGTTAGATGCGCCAGTCACTCTGCACATGGGAGGAAATCTCCTTCGCCGGAACTTAAGATCATGGCCAACCACTTGCTGGTGTCTGGCAGTTGCCCCACAGTCCTCCCGAAACCTCTCGGTTCATAGGGCTGAGTTCCGACGAACCAGCAGAGAGTAGTAGTACGGGCTCCACCAGCCTCCCCAGCATCCCGCCTGTTTGCAGGGAGACGGGAGTGTTCTCTGGGTTGTTCTGGCGGAGAGTTACTGCTCTTCTCGCATTCCCTCACCCAGTCCACGATGAACACAACATGCAGCCTCCCGAAATCAGCAGCCTGCCGTAGTTCCCAACATCCATCATACCCATCCCAAGAACCTGACCTCCATCAGGTCAGATAGGTATCCAGATTTCAGCCTTGTGATGTTAAGATGGCATTGACTTTTCAACGAATTAAACCACTGAGAATAAGGGAGCCTCGAGCTCAAGCTAATGTCCAGTGCGTACGACTATATTATCTGGCCGCCTGTAGCGCAGCTCCCCGCCGCCCCCTCTCCCTTCATTCAGGCACCTGAATTCTCACAACCCGGGCTCCATCCAGGCTGCCAGGTTTTTGCTTTGTCGATGAGATCCGCGATTACGAAACGCTCACCTGAATGGAGCAGGAAATGCGTCCTGCTCCACTGTTGAACGGTTTTGCATGCATGTGCCCCATTGACTCGAATGCTAGGGTTCCTACCTGAGCTACTGTCCCCTATACCGAATGTTCATCACGATTGTCGGGTTGGGGCCGTAGATCAAGAAATTGTAACCTCCTAGGTAGCCAAACATCAAACATTTTGCAATCGCCCCAACGTCGGCTCCCCATCCCATGCCTGGGCCGAGCCCAGGCGTCCTGATGTGTCACGGGGTAATACATACCTACCTAGGAGGGCGACTCCAAAGCGGTCGTGCCTCGGGATTGATGAGAGACATGATGGTAGTCAGTCCTACCTAATATGTGTATAGATGGTACTCCCTCCGTACGCATCGTTGTCTTTGTTCCCATCCAGTTCAAGATGTTCTGCTGCCTGCTCTCTGACCAAAGTAATAATAATGCCTTTGACATGTTGTTCCCAAGACTTTAAAAACATTTCGACTCATGTTGTAAGTCAGGTACCAAGACTCTGATCAAGACAGAATTGCTCTGCGAAATGGAAAGGAATGAGCAGGGAAGGGAGAGAAATTATTTAAGATAAACACTAGAAGACAATGGTAATGAATATAATTACAAGAGAATCGAAAAACAAAGAGATACCTTAATTATTATTAGTCAAGTTCCATCTCGAGGAATTTTTATTGCTCAGACTCCCGTGATTTGATAACTTGGCTTGGTGGTGTTCTCAATCATAATGCTGTGGTTCAGCAGAGAATACGGAGTACCTCATTGACCTCTTCTGCAAACCAAACTCCCCTTGCCCACGTCTACCTTCACCTGATCCCGGAGAGAGGGCCTTTTGCCATTGTGTTTCGTGACAAAGGCGGTTGTTCAAGGTGAAGGGTCAATAATCAAGGTTCGGTGACTTGGCTCGTTGGTTCAAAACAAAGAAACCCAGTACACATGGACATGAGCTTTCCAGAACAATCCTATTGTTAACCATTGTCTTTGTCCCTCACCAGCGAACACCACTTAGGTTCAGAATGCCATTGTCCTGGGACCGTGATATTTAACCGAACTAATGCGACCACTTCATCTGAAGTTCGGCCTTCTCTCAACAAACACTTAAGGCGAAACTCGAGGAAGCCACGAGATTTCGCCTTTGCTCTAACCACCAAACCGACAACCCGACTTTTTGCCAGTTATCATGTGCCTTTGCTTCTGCTCAACCAGGCGTCACACGCCTGATTTCGAGACTCTTGCTGAGAAGGCCACGCCTCAAGGTAAGCCTTCCACGACGTGCACTTATCAGAAGGAGAAGCCCATGATGATGACAACGAACAGCCGCAGAGTGGATGAGATCAACACCATAAACGGCTGCCACCTCGTGTGTGACGGGCTGCGAAGCTCCCCACCCACATCGACAACTCACGTTTGGAAACCCTACACCGGCCCTTTGTTCGACGACACCGACCAGCACTCAGTTTTTCGTGAATCCATCATCTCCAACTCAGAGATCACCATCGAGACCGCGACCACCGCTGTTGTCGCCCGGGCCGCCATCGTGACCATCATAACCATCGACCCGAGCCCAAACATTAGCAATAACAAACCCCCACCGACACCGAAACTTTCCTCCCGCCCGTTCGACCCAAGAACCTTCCCAACCCGAAAGTCAGTTGATTATACCATCAAGATGGATCCTTCCGAGTACTCTCCAAACAGCTGCGCCGGCGTCACAGCTCTCACGCTTGACGCCAAGTATCCACAGACCAACATCCGCCAGGTTCCCAGCACCGACCTTCCTCCCAGCCCACATTACACCAGCCCACAAGCTGCCGCCCTCCTCGACGCTTTGAGATGGTACCTTCTCCTCCCCAACTCCAACACCCCGGGAGGCGACTACGGATCGTCGCCCGCTCACCTTCTCGCAAGCCTGCTAATCATCTACCCGTCGGTGCGGCGGAATCTGCGACGCCGCAACCGCTCGCTGGCAAAGCTTGTGGAGAAGATCGATTGGACTGGTGTCCAGGAGGATCTGATGGATTGGGACGAGGCCCGGCTGGTGGTGGAGGTGTGGATGGCCAGCGGATTGAAGCTGTTTGGCAATTGGCATGGGCCTTGGGAAAAGATGCCTAGTCCCCTTACGAAAGCTGAGAAGAGAAAGGCGAGGGTTGACATGATCATTTATTTTCGGTCTTCTTCCCCTCTGGCGGAGTCGTCTGCCGGCTCTGCGCGATCGGCTTCTCCTGCTCCGACGAAGGCTCCTGCTGTTGTGAGGAAGCGGTCGGGGAGGGTACAAAAGGGCAATCCGGTTCGGAGGAAGTGGAAGGTCTGAGGATGGTTCTGGAAACTTCTGAGCTTTAAATGATCATAAACGACACTGGACTTGAATACCCGCATTAGAACAGATGTGTCGATGTGAATGGATGTTTTGACCGTGCTTCGAGGCGACTCTTTCCGATCAAGAGTCTTTGAATGCCTTCCATTAAGCATCGAGAGCACTGTCTTTCTGAAGTAGTCCCATCTCTCAGCATATACAGGGTAGTGTAGTTCTATTGTTATCATTCAATTCCGCCAGCTATGCCTGATATGGGGTATATAAGTATTACTTTGTGTCATGGTTGTTGTTGAGAAGGCTAAGAAACAAGCCGAGTCAAAAGCATGCAACCTTCAAAGGCGACTCTAGTGCACTACGATTACGGATATGAACCTTTATCTCTGGGGCGCAATGCGGTTTCATGGTCAACTGAGAGCTCTGTTTTTCCTTCCACCATCCCAAATGTATCCGCGTGTTCACTGTTCCAACACACAAACGGAGCACAGACAGGGCTTGGGTTCAGCTACTGTACCCTGAATGGAAGGATGATTTAACTTCTCCTCTAGCTAAGGAAGGATTCTGGAAGTCGGCTGATCTTTAATTACACCCAGCATGAGTGCCAAAACCTGACTAGCTATGGATTCATGCCAAACCCAACACCCAGAACCTTCGTGTGCCACTTGCTGATTTTGATGCGTTGGCCCCAAACTCGGCGTGCGTAAGATCCGGGATCTTGGTCACACAACCACAGCGTGTGCCAGGCCTTCCCTGGCTTGAGGCTTCTTCCGGTGAGCCCAGGAGTCTATAGCCATGTCCCTGACCGCCAAAATGAGCCCATAGTCACCTGACTTGAGCTGACCAGGTGATGGTTTTGTCATTTCAGCCGTCGAGAAGCAATCTCGTTCGCACTTTAAAAGTCTTGGCAATCCATGCCCTTCCTGTCTTGGAACAACAAGGCTCCGGGAAGAGCTGATGAGGATGAAGATGATTCAGGACTTGGAGGAGAGGATGGGAAAAAACAACATGAAGTGAAGAGCAATCCAAGACTTGAAAAGTGTAAAAGCTGCCGGCCTCCCGCTCAAGAAGTGAGTGGAACCTTGAGAGCTCACGACATTCGGGTGTTATATGTCAAGACAAATGACCCCAGAGTCCTCTTCCACGATCCACACTATAATAACGCCGGGAGGACCAGTGGAGTGTCACCATGACTGCAAGCACCGCTTCTTCGTATGTGGTCCCTTCACCCCTGTTCCATCTCCACCAGAGTGACAACAAGCTCACAGTATCGCCTTGTTTCCCAGGCCCTTTGCCAGCGGCATCGTTCAACTCAAGATGTCCGGTGGGGACATACTCACCGCCCACCGCGGGGTGGTGAAATCGAGATGGAAGCAGATGCCCGACTCTCAGATCATCGACCTGTCCCTCTTCGACGCACCTGTCGGCCACGCTCTGCTCTACTACCTCTATTACGACGAGTTCAACTCGACCGACCCACCGACCTTCAAGCAGAAACCTGAGAATGCCGGAAACAGCCTGCTGTGGCGGTTGGACATGTGCTTCCTCGCCGCCTCCTGTCGCATGAGCTGGTTCCAGGAGCTGGCCACCATGGAGGTGGACAGGCAGTTGCGGATGTATGGCCCGATGTTTGCTTTCGAGGTGGCCGGGTACTGGTTCCGCTACCGGGTCCGTCGCTCAGACAATGACTTCTCGAACACCCTCCAGAAACTCACGCAGCACCCGCTGATGGTGCAGGACCGGAGCATGGAACGCGCAGGGTGGCCGGACACCCCGTTCTGGGACCGGTTGCTCAGGGTCACCACACAGGGAGAAGCATACTGGATACAACAATTCATGGACTTTTCGAGAGGTCTGACAGATGCGTGGATTGAAGTAATGAGGAAATGTGTCTCGTCAGACCCGAAGTGGGCATACCTGTCCTCGGACTAAACAGCATTTTTTTCCCCTTCACCTTCTGTTTCGCGTCTTGGGTTTTATCGATCTCGTCTGATTTGGCCAGGGCCTCGGGAAGAGCTGTTGTTTCCTTCCTTCATAATCTGTAATGTTCCTTTCTCTTCTTCCCGCCTCTTTCCTATATTCTGTCAATTTTCACATTATATCTTCGATTATCGTGGTCTTGTTGTTTTCTATTGTTTTGTATAATGATCAAAAGCGACACCAGGCTCTCCCAATGCCCAGGTACTCACTGATTTTTAATGTTCTGGTTCCCAACACTCCCCGGAATACGTCAAACTTGGCACGTTGGATTGACAGGAGTGAAGAACCTGATGGGCCCGAACGTTATTATGCAGGTGATAATAATAGGGAGAATGGTTGCAACATTAAGAAGACGGCAAGGTCATGACCCCATCAGCTATTATGTGTTGTGGGCCAACCACAACATTGAAAGATAAGGGCGGGAATGTACAAGGAATCATTGTTGTTTAAACTATACACATTGGTCGTTACCATCCTTCATTCCGTTTCCAACACCGAGGTTATTAATGCGTTGGCATCGTCAGCCAACCCCTCCAGTTACTCCTCATCATCACTATCAGACAATACCTTCCGCCGCTTCTTAGCCAAAGGCCTGCGCGGCGAAGTCTGATCAACCTCCCCATCATCGTCCTGATACTTACTCCTCGACTTGGAGGCCTGCTGCTTCCTCTGGGGAGGAGCAGGAGGTGCCATGGCCTTCGACTTCTGCGCAGACATGGCTTTCTGCGCCACTAACTCATCCAAATCCGGCATGTCATCATCATCGTCATCATCAAAATCATCCGAGTCCGAGAAAATCGGTACACTAGCCGGCTTCTGCTGTCGACCCACCCCCGCACCTACAGTATTCGTACCGTTCCTAGATCGGATCGTGAGGCTCGATGAGCTGGTTGGGTTCGTAGGCAAGCTCGACGACGGGGCTTGCGCTTCCTGGCGGAGCAGGCTGGAGGTGATCATATCGTCGGGGATGACGAAGTCGTCCAGGTCACTGCCGTAGTCGGAGCCGTCCGTCGTGTTGAGGTCGCTGGTGCGCATGCAGTCGTCGCCGACATCCTCGATGGGCCCGCTGCTCGAAAGCACGTCTTGCTTTCCTCGCCCGCGGCCTCCTTCATCGCTGTCTTCGTCATACGGTACTTCCTCGCAGTCGCTGCTAGCAAAGAACTGCTTCACGCCGCTCTTCTTCCTGCGTGGACCGTCGACGTTGACGCGCGGTTTCTTTTGCGCCGGACCTCCCCGACCGGGCGCTACAGCATTGTCGTCATTGTCGCTTTCATCCGCAAACCGCGGCGCTGGAAGCTTCTTCCATGCCGAGACGTCCTTCCCGCAGTAAATCTCCCAGGGCTCAAGGCCCAGTGTTTTATCTTGATAGCGGCCCATGGCCTCGAAGAGCTTGACACACCGTTTGGTATACTTGCCGTGCTTAACATTAACTGTCGGCCGAAGGACTCTCTGAGCTGCAGGGTGGGCTCCCAGGTTGATCTGGTCGAGGCCCAGTTCTTTGGACTTGCTGAACGGGTCCTTGGGGAGACTCTTGTAAAGACGCTCGAAGCGTGCTATCTCGCCCTTGCTCAACAAGACCTTGTCGAGGGGCGGTACGTCAACCAAAAAGTCCGTCTCGGCCGGCGCGGGTGGTTTCTTTGGGGTTTTCGCAGCAGGGCGCATGAAAGCCGAGGCCTTCGCAAAGCCAGTTTCTACGTCGTCAGGCATGTGGAACTTTTTCTTTGCCGGCTTCCTCTTCAGCCCGGCCGCCGTCCGCTTCGGTTCTGGGAGACCCGGATTTTGGGTGTTCTCGATGGGTATCTCGACAACTCGCTTGTCGACTTCAGGTTTGATCTCCCGCGGGAGAATCCTCCGTGACAAGTCGTACCGGAAGGTAAAGCTGGAGCCATCGCAGATGAGCTGCTGCATCTTCATGTAGTTGTCCTTGGCCTCCATGAACTTTTCTTCTTCCTTGCCTTTCATGAGGAGCAGGACAATATTGCCAGCCCTCTTTCGGCCGGTACGACCCATACGCTGCAGCATGCGGATGGGAGAGGCGGATGCGTCATAGCAGACGATGAGGTCGACCTGGCCGATGTCGAGACCCTCTTCGCCGATGGAGGTGGCGACGAGGACGTTGAACTCACCGCCCTTGAACTTCTTGATGGTCTCTATTTGCTGCTTCTGAGACATGCCATCGCTTCTCTTGGAGACGGCCTGACCCACAAAAACGGTGGCTCGGATGAATGGCTGTTTGTTGAGAAGGCGGACAATCTCCTCGGCGCTGTCGCGGAACTCGCTGAAGACAATGGCTCTGGTGTTGGAGCCTTCGCCGGCGTCAACAAAGTGGTTGACAAGTGTCTCACAGAGATAGCTGAGTTTGGGGTGTCCCTGGAAATCGTCGTCCTTCATCCAACGTTCGATCATGGCCATCATCTCCTGGAAGCTCTTATCTGCCAGCAGTTCCCGCTTCATCTTGGAGCCCTGTCCCGGCTTCGACTCTTCCGAGGCGCGGAACTCGGCAATGCTGTGGTAGAAGGGCCGGATGCCGTGGTAATTGAGAAGCTTGATTGAGTGGGCAACACTCTGGAGGATGGTGAACACGGCTTGAACCATGAACTTCAGGCCCTGATTGGCGTGTCTTCCAGGCCCTGCCATCCACTCTCTCCGAGACTTCATCAATCCATACGTTGTCAGACTCATGGGATCCCTTCCAAAATAGAGATTCTGGGCGCTCAGTTTGTCCACCAGGGGCTTGAGGGCTTTCGAAAAGAGCTGCTGAACCTGGCGCATCTCGGCGGAGGGATCAAAGGTCTTGGTGTCGATGTCTCGCGAGTGAACATATTGCCGGATATCGATGGACTCTTCAGTTCTAATCTCAACATGAGAGATGCCGAGATTGTCAATGATCTCCTGAACACCATCGATCTTGGATCCCGGGGTAGCGGTCAGGGCCAGGATGCGAAAGCTCTCGTTGAAGCGGCGGATGAATTCGACAGCCTTGACATAGGCGTAATCCCCAGTGGCGCGGTGGGCTTCATCAACCACAAGCAGGACGATGGACTTGGGGTCAGCGTAGCCTTTGGAAAGATCGTTTGTCAGGGTCTGCGGGGTCATGAAGAAAACGCGCTTCCTCTCCCATTCTTCCTCGCGCACGACAGGAGGAATCTCGCCAGTCAGGAGGCTTGCATGAGAGCGCGGAATGCCGGCGATCCCGAGGCAAGCCTCGACTTGTTGAGAGGCCAGAGGCTTTGTTGGGGCTACAAAGACCAGTTTGGCACGCTTGGTCCAGCGGAAGTAGTTGAGCATAACGGTGGCGGCGATGAAGGTCTTGCCGAGACCGGTGGGCAGAGCCACCAAGGTATTGTGGAAGAGAGCATTCTTGACAATGCTGAATTGGTAGTCCCGGATAGGCCCAAGGTTCATGGGGTATACCCAAGTGGAGAGCGCCTCCTGGTTGAGCTCATGGTGGGTTGGTTTTTCGGGCGGCAGATCAGCCAGATATGGGCGGTTCTTAGCCGCGGATGACTGGGAACTTGGCGCGCCAGATTCTTGAAGAGTGCCTCCCCAGAGAGTTGTTTGGCGGAGGTTTTGAGACTGGCCGGGTGGGCGGTTTGATGGAGGATACTTCGTCACTGCTGAGTTGGCGGCTCTGGTGTTGTTGTTGGATAGGTTGAGTGGAAGAACCGGGGCAAGGGGCCGGGTGCTGGCCACCGCAGGTTGCCGTCCAAATTGACTAAACGATGCCGTCGATGCCGTCCTCGCTGTTGATGCTGCCACCGCCTCTTTCTCAGCTTCGGCAGCAACGAGGATCATATCCTCATCCGGGATATCGTCGAAGTCATACTCGTCGCTATCCATTGTCTTCGTCACCTTTGGCCGGTTAGCCGTATAAAGTAAACGAACAAGATGGATGACAAGACAACGGTGAATTGTTTCACGTGCGTGCTCGAGATTTCAAACGGCTACCTGTCGATGACACTGATTTTTTGGATACCTCGAGACCCGCGAGGGGTCATGAGGCCCGCCGAGACCACCCGCGATGCCCCCTTGACCGGGCGACTCAGAGACCTTTGGTTGGGTTTGCTGGAGGACAAGAATTTGAGAATTCGTGAACCATTGATTGAAAGTGCACCACATGGATGAAGGGCAAACCGCCCACCAGCATCAACACAAACGGGCGTCAAGGGACCAGGCAGACAGGAGCTGCAACCCATGGAGTAGGTGGGACGCAGGATACCCTGCCTAACAAACACGGTCGTCGCGATCATTGGGCAACACGTCAGGTCGAACGCGCCAAATCACGTGACCACCTGCCTGAGCCACCCGTCATCCTTCAACATCAAACATTCAGCATCAAACATCGTCCCTCAATGTCCTGTGGAGCTGGGCAAGACGACTCTGCAAAACATGAGCCTCTTCTAACAAGTATCTGTGTCCGAATTCTGAGTCTACCTTAGTTGTGAAAATACATATGTGAGAGCATGGATTTGTTGGGGTTGCATGCCTCAACCCACTACGGGAAAGTCTTTTGGTAGGCCTCAGTTCTTTTGACTTGAATCCACCAAATCATCAGCCTTGGAGAGTCTCCCGTTTCCCTAGCCTTGCCAAGCTTTGACATACATGTTTGCCTGCTCGTGCAAACGGACTCTGCTGATTCACTCCACCAAATGTCATACCTTCTTGTGAGAGATGATGGGACCTTCGGAACCCTGCCGTTCATGCGGCCTTGGAGGAGCAGATTGAAGCCTGGAGGGAGAGTTGGTCATCGGGTATTTGATTGCTTCTTCCCGTCCAGTGCCACCCCTCAAGTTCCAGGTTGTAGACAAACTGACAACCTTGGAACACAAGTCTTCCTCTGGGTTCCCCATCATGGATATTTTGTTCTTTCGGGTCACACCTCACATGCAGGGATCTTTGGCTCTGGGGAGCCGCGAACATCCCAGAGCGGGACCGTGCCCCTCCATGTGGCTGTTGCATTGTGGCGATTTGTGGGGATTGTGGCGTAACAATGCCCTCTGGTTGGTCGCTCAGCTTTCAGTCGGCCCCACTTTCGCGGTCTGTGTCTTTCGCGTCTCGAGCCTGCTTGCTGCTTCTGAAACCGTCATCTTTCAACCAAGCTCCGGCGTCTTCTTGCCCGTCGAACCCACCAAAACCACCACAACCGACACACTATCATCATCATTGTCGCCACTTTCGCCATATAGGTATTTTGGGAAACCAGAGAACGAGAACCAAAGTCTTAGCCTCTACCCAATTCAACCAATGGCACCGCCCAGGCGTCCGCGGGGTGGTGGCACCGACCAGCAACATGACCCCCTCCGTGGCCCCCGGGGCGGTGGCATCAACAAGCGCCGACAAACAGTGCCCGACCGAGATGGCGACGTCGAAATGAGCAGTGCTCCGAGGATATCGGCTACACCATCTTCATCTCGTGCTCCGACCGCCCCTGCACGTGGTGGGAATCGCGGCGGCCGCCGGCCTAACGCCGACAGGACCAAGGCCAATCTTCAAGGAGCCCTGGCCCGAGAGCTTGCCCAAAGCTCCCGCGATATTTTCAAGGCCGCAAACAAGGACCCGAACAAAGTAACCATTCGAATCCGCGGTCTCAAGGATAGCAAGGCTGCTACCAACTCCGATGGAGGTCTTCGGTCGCTCCTTGAGTTCCTCGAGCGCAAAGCTTCCAAGAATCGTCAGATCACCCTTGGCAAGGTAAGCTTCTTTCTAGCCCTGCTTCCAGTTCTGCAGCTTCCTGAGCAAGTCTAACCTTTTGTCTCCAGGCCGTCGTCCGCGGCGCCGATGTTTGCTTGACGGTCAGCCAGGAGGATGCCCAATCCATCCTGCGGCTCGACGGATATACCTTTGCCGGCGTCAATCTCAGCATTCAGCAAGAAGGCGATGGAAAGAGCCATGGTACCGACGCATCCACGAGCGCACAGGGCTCAAATACGTCCGACGTCAAGTCTAAGATGCTGGGAATGCTCGCCAGTCGGTACAATTTCGACAAGCTCCTCCTCGATCTTTCTGCCCTCGGCGCCGATCCGACCATGATCGATCTCAAGGCCTTCGAGACAAAGGCCCTCGCCGAGAAGACATTTAAAGCCCTCCTACGTTTGGTATCGATGCGCTTCGACACTAAGGATGCGAAGGAAGCTGCCATCCAAGCGGTCAGCCTGGCCAACAACGGTATCATCGACGTGAAAGAAGTTTTCGATTTGGCTCGAGATCTCCCTCGTCTGCGCCGCCTCGACTTGAGCAACAACAATCTGCAGGACTTTTCTGGCCTGTCAAAGTGGCGGCATGAATTTCGCCGACTCGAGGAGCTCTACCTCGTCGGCAATCCAGTCACAAATCTGCCCAATTACCCGAAGCAGATCATTGAGTGGTTTCCGAGCCTGCAAATCTTGGACGGGCAACCGGTTAGGACACCTGAAGAAGCCGCAAACGCTCTGAAGGAATGGTTCCCCCAGCCGATCCCCGTGCTCCCCTCAAATCTCCGCGATGGAGGCAACAATGTGGCGAGCGCTTTTCTCTCAACTTTCTTTCCAGCCTACGATTCGGACAGGCCGGGACTTCTCCGCCAATTTTACGACGACGAGTCGGTCTTCTCACTTGTTGCGGAGCCTGAGAAGGACTCCGCCCCATACCAAACCTTCAGCCGGAACCTGGAGAAGTTTGGTTCTCGGGATTCTGCCATCCATCAACGCCTTTTCACTGGCGTGAACCTGATATCGGAACTCTGGTCTCGCTTGCCTCCTACCCACCATCCTAACCTCACCGAAGAACCATTGTGGAAGATCGATTGCCACACCTTTCAGAATCTTGCGGACCCTCTCGGCATGGGTTCGGCCGCGGGCCTCATTATCAACGTTCGCAGCCGATTCGAAGAGCTCGACCCAGCCACTCAAACCACCATCACCCGACAATTCCACCGTTGCTTCATCCTCGGGCCTAGCAAACCCGGCGCTCCTCATCCGTTCCGCGTCGTGAGCGACCAGCTCGTCGTCACGCCTTTGCAGCCTCTCGCTGCTGCGCCCCAAGTCGCGCCGGTAGCCCCCACTCCAGTCGTCCAGCCGGTCCCTGCACTTCTGCAGGACCCTGTCTTGGCCGATGATGTTCGCGCCAATCTCATCATGGAGGTCTCCCGCCGTACGGGCATGACGGCCGAATATTCCGAGCTGTGTTTGTCAGGGATGGCGAACTGGGACTTGGAAATGGCGCTGCGGTTGTTTGAGGAGAAGAGGGGTGAGCTCCCTCCCGAGGCATTCCTCCAGCCGGCCTAGACTGCAGGCGAGAGGACGGCGGTCGTGAATGCTTGGTGAGATTGAGAAATGATACGGAGATGGGCATAGAAGAAATGATACTGGCTTGACGTCCCCCGTCGAGGAGGAACAGAGACTCGACCAACAAGAGGGGATAACGGCCACAGAATTTGCATGCTCATTCGGCGGGGTTCAGAATTGTCCGAGAATAAAGTTTTGTTTGGCTTTGTACCTGGAACTGAGCAGGGGACATAAATCGGCGGGCGGGTTTGCTCATAGGAGCGTCTAGTTATTTTATGGAATTGGCATCTGGGAAGGAGTTCGGCGTCGGAAACAGGAAGAACAATAAATGGTTATCATGTTATTATAGACAAGGCTTCGACACTGGATGTCGGTGGTCTGGGAAATGTCACGTGATCAGAATGTCAAGCCAGGATGTTTGGTATGCGCGCCTGGGAATTTGCTTTTGACGGCTGGGAGGCAATGCTTGTTGGTTCAGGAATAGAGTCTGATTCTGGGGAACTGTGTTTCCGAAGGAGAGGAGGATCTGCAGACAGAAGCAATTCAGGGGTTATTGTTTACTTATTTCCATATTTGGAAATTTTCAAGCAAAGATATCAAGGACATGAGACCCATCGAAGTTTGTCAACATTGATCAAGCCAATTCTTGAGAGTATGAATCCAGGAAATACTAAGCATTAATTTATGGTTGGAATATAAGATAAGAAACAAGAGAAT